>NC_134358.1:579741006-579915665 GCF_048569485.1 Anomaloglossus baeobatrachus | reverse complement strand
GGGGGTGGGGCAGAGGCCAGGGCTTGGTGGTTGGAGAGGGGGGGGTGGGGCAGAGGCCAGGGCTTGGTGGTTGGAGAGGGGGGGGTGGGGCAGAGGCCAGGGCTTGGTGGTTGGAGAGGGGGGGGTGGGGCAGAGGCCAGGGCTTGGTGGTTGGAGAGGGGGGGGTGGGGCAGAGGCCAGGGCTTGGTGGTTGGAGAGGGGGGGGTGGGGCAGAGGCCAGGGCTTGGTGGTTGGAGAGGGGGGGGTGGGGCAGAGGCCAGGGCTTGGTGGTTGGAGAGGGGGGGGTGGGGCAGAGGCCAGGGCTTGGTGGTTGGAGAGGGGGGGGTGGGGCAGAGGCCAGGGCTTGGTGGTTGGAGAGGGGGGGGTGGGGCAGAGGCCAGGGCTTGGTGGTTGGAGAGGGGGGGGTGGGGCAGAGGCCAGGGCTTGGTGGTTGGAGAGGGGGGGGTGGGGCAGAGGCCAGGGCTTGGTGGTTGGAGAGGGGGGGGTGGGGCAGAGGCCAGGGCTTGGTGGTTGGAGAGGGGGGGGTGGGGCAGAGGCCAGGGCTTGGTGGTTGGAGAGGGGGGGGTGGGGCAGAGGCCAGGGCTTGGTGGTTGGAGAGGGGGGGGTGGGGCAGAGGCCAGGGCTTGGTGGTTGGAGAGGGGGGGGTGGGGCAGAGGCCAGGGCTTGGTGGTTGGAGAGGGGGGGGTGGGGCAGAGGCCAGGGCTTGGTGGTTGGAGAGGGGGGGGTGGGGCAGAGGCCAGGGCTTGGTGGTTGGAGAGGGGGGGGTGGGGCAGAGGCCAGGGCTTGGTGGTTGGAGAGGGGGGGGTGGGGCAGAGGCCAGGGCTTGGTGGTTGGAGAGGGGGGGGTGGGGCAGAGGCCAGGGCTTGGTGGTTGGAGAGGGGGGGGTGGGGCAGAGGCCAGGGCTTGGTGGTTGGAGAGGGGGGGGTGGGGCAGAGGCCAGGGCTTGGTGGTTGGAGAGGGGGGGGTGGGGCAGAGGCCAGGGCTTGGTGGTTGGAGAGGGGGGGGTGGGGCAGAGGCCAGGGCTTGGTGGTTGGAGAGGGGGGGGTGGGGCAGAGGCCAGGGCTTGGTGGTTGGAGAGGGGGGGGTGGGGCAGAGGCCAGGGCTTGGTGGTTGGAGAGGGGGGGGTGGGGCAGAGGCCAGGGCTTGGTGGTTGGAGAGGGGGGGGTGGGGCAGAGGCCAGGGCTTGGTGGTTGGAGAGGGGGGGGTGGGGCAGAGGCCAGGGCTTGGTGGTTGGAGAGGGGGGGGTGGGGCAGAGGCCAGGGCTTGGTGGTTGGAGAGGGGGGGGTGGGGCAGAGGCCAGGGCTTGGTGGTTGGAGAGGGGGGGGTGGGGCAGAGGCCAGGGCTTGGTGGTTGGAGAGGGGGGGGTGGGGCAGAGGCCAGGGCTTGGTGGTTGGAGAGGGGGGGGGTGGGGCAGAGGCCAGGGCTTGGTGGTTGGAGAGGGGGGGGTGGGGCAGAGGCCAGGGCTTGGTGGTTGGAGAGGGGGGGGTGGGGCAGAGGCCAGGGCTTGGTGGTTGGAGAGGGGGGGGTGGGGCAGAGGCCAGGGCTTGGTGGTTGGAGAGGGGGGGGTGGGGCAGAGGCCAGGGCTTGGTGGTTGGAGAGGGGGGGGTGGGGCAGAGGCCAGGGCTTGGTGGTTGGAGAGGGGGGGGTGGGGCAGAGGCCAGGGCTTGGTGGTTGGAGAGGGGGGGGTGGGGCAGAGGCCAGGGCTTGGTGGTTGGAGAGGGGGGGGTGGGGCAGAGGCCAGGGCTTGGTGGTTGGAGAGGGGGGGGTGGGTCAGAGGCCAGGGCTTGGTGGTTGGAGAGGGGGGGGTGGGTCAGAGGCCAGGGCTTGGTGGTTGGAGAGGGGGGGGTGGGTCAGAGGCCAGGGCTTGGTGGTTGGAGAGGGGGGGGTGGGTCAGAGGCCAGGGCTTGGTGGTTGGAGAGGGGGGGGTGGGTCAGAGGCCAGGGCTTGGTGGTTGGAGAGGGGGGGGTGGGTCAGAGGCCAGGGCTTGGTGGTTGGAGAGGGGGGGGTGGGTCAGAGGCCAGGGCTTGGTGGTTGGAGAGGGGGGGGTGGGTCAGAGGCCAGGGCTTGGTGGTTGGAGAGGGGGGGGTGGGTCAGAGGCCAGGGCTTGGTGGTTGGAGAGGGGGGGGTGGGTCAGAGGCCAGGGCTTGGTGGTTGGAGAGGGGGGGGTGGGGTCAGAGGCCAGGGCTTGGTGGTTGGAGAGGGGGGGGTGGGGCAGAGGCCAGGGCTTGGTGGTTGGAGAGGGGGGGGTGGGGCAGAGGCCAGGGCTTGGTGGTTGGAGAGGGGGGGGGGGGCAGAGGCCAGGGCTTGGTGGTTGGAGAGGGGGGGGTGGGGCAGAGGCCAGGGCTTGGTGGTTGGAGAGGGGGGGTGGGGCAGAGGCCAGGGCTTGGTGGTTGGAGAGGGGGGGTGGGGCAGAGGCCAGGGCTTGGTGGTTGGAGAGGGGGGGTGGGGCAGAGGCCAGGGCTTGGTGGTTGGAGAGGGGGGGTGGGGCAGAGGCCAGGGCTTGGTGGTTGGAGAGGGGGGGTGGGGCAGAGGCCAGGGCTTGGTGGTTGGAGAGGGGGGGTGGGGCAGAGGCCAGGGCTTGGTGGTTGGAGAGGGGGGGTGGGGCAGAGGCCAGGGCTTGGTGGTTGGAGAGGGGGGGTGGGGCAGAGGCCAGGGCTTGGTGGTTGGAGAGGGGGGGTGGGGCAGAGGCCAGGGCTTGGTGGTTGGAGAGGGGGGGTGGGGCAGAGGCCAGGGCTTGGTGGTTGGAGAGGGGGGGTGGGGCAGAGGCCAGGGCTTGGTGGTTGGAGAGGGGGGGTGGGGCAGAGGCCAGGGCTTGGTGGTTGGAGAGGGGGGGGTGGGGCAGAGGCCAGGGCTTGGTGGTTGGAGAGGGGGGGGTGGGGCAGAGGCCAGGGCTTGGTGGTTGGAGAGGGGGGGGTGGGGCAGAGGCCAGGGCTTGGTGGTTGGAGAGGGGGGGGTGGGGCAGAGGCCAGGGCTTGGTGGTTGGAGAGGGGGGGGTGGGGCAGAGGCCAGGGCTTGGTGGTTGGAGAGGGGGGGGTGGGGCAGAGGCCAGGGCTTGGTGGTTGGAGAGGGGGGGGTGGGGCAGAGGCCAGGGCTTGGTGGTTGGAGAGGGGGGGGTGGGGCAGAGGCCAGGGCTTGGTGGTTGGAGAGGGGGGGGTGGGGCAGAGGCCAGGGCTTGGTGGTTGGAGAGGGGGGGGTGGGGCAGAGGCCAGGGCTTGGTGGTTGGAGAGGGGGGGGTGGGGCAGAGGCCAGGGCTTGGTGGTTGGAGAGGGGGGGGTGGGGCAGAGGCCAGGGCTTGGTGGTTGGAGAGGGGGGGGTGGGGCAGAGGCCAGGGCTTGGTGGTTGGAGAGGGGGGGGTGGGGCAGAGGCCAGGGCTTGGTGGTTGGAGAGGGGGGGGTGGGGCAGAGGCCAGGGCTTGGTGGTTGGAGAGGGGGGGGTGGGGCAGAGGCCAGGGCTTGGTGGTTGGAGAGGGGGGGGTGGGGCAGAGGCCAGGGCTTGGTGGTTGGAGAGGGGGGGGTGGGGCAGAGGCCAGGGCTTGGTGGTTGGAGAGGGGGGGGGTGGGGCAGAGGCCAGGGCTTGGTGGTTGGAGAGGGGGGGGGTGGGGCAGAGGCCAGGGCTTGGTGGTTGGAGAGGGGGGGGGTGGGGCAGAGGCCAGGGCTTGGTGGTTGGAGAGGGGGGGGGTGGGGCAGAGGCCAGGGCTTGGTGGTTGGAGAGGGGGGGGGTGGGGCAGAGGCCAGGGCTTGGTGGTTGGAGAGGGGGGGGGTGGGGCAGAGGCCAGGGCTTGGTGGTTGGAGAGGGGGGGGGTGGGGCAGAGGCCAGGGCTTGGTGGTTGGAGAGGGGGGGGTGGGGCAGAGGCCAGGGCTTGGTGGTTGGAGAGGGGGGGGGTGGGGCAGAGGCCAGGGCTTGGTGGTTGGAGAGGGGGGGGGTGGGGCAGAGGCCAGGGCTTGGTGGTTGGAGAGGGGGGGGGTGGGGCAGAGGCCAGGGCTTGGTGGTTGGAGAGGGGGGGGGTGGGGCAGAGGCCAGGGCTTGGTGGTTGGAGAGGGGGGGGGTGGGGCAGAGGCCAGGGCTTGGTGGTTGGAGAGGGGGGGGGTGGGGCAGAGGCCAGGGCTTGGTGGTTGGAGAGGGGGGGGGTGGGGCAGAGGCCAGGGCTTGGTGGTTGGAGAGGGGGGGGGTGGGGCAGAGGCCAGGGCTTGGTGGTTGGAGAGGGGGGGGGTGGGGCAGAGGCCAGGGCTTGGTGGTTGGAGAGGGGGGGGGTGGGGCAGAGGCCAGGGCTTGGTGGTTGGAGAGGGGGGGGGTGGGGCAGAGGCCAGGGCTTGGTGGTTGGAGAGGGGGGGGGTGGGGCAGAGGCCAGGGCTTGGTGGTTGGAGAGGGGGGGGGTGGGGCAGAGGCCAGGGCTTGGTGGTTGGAGAGGGGGGGGGTGGGGCAGAGGCCAGGGCTTGGTGGTTGGAGAGGGGGGGGGTGGGGCAGAGGCCAGGGCTTGGTGGTTGGAGAGGGGGGGGGTGGGGCAGAGGCCAGGGCTTGGTGGTTGGAGAGGGGGGGGGTGGGGCAGAGGCCAGGGCTTGGTGGTTGGAGAGGGGGGGGGTGGGGCAGAGGCCAGGGCTTGGTGGTTGGAGAGGGGGGGGGTGGGGCAGAGGCCAGGGCTTGGTGGTTGGAGAGGGGGGGGGTGGGGCAGAGGCCAGGGCTTGGTGGTTGGAGAGGGGGGGGGTGGGGCAGAGGCCAGGGCTTGCTGGTTGGAGAGGGGGGGGTGGGGCAGAGGCCAGGGCTTGGTGGTTGGAGGGGGGGGGGGGGGCAGAGGCCAGGGCTTGGTGGTTGGAGAGGGGGGGGGTGGGGCAGAGGCCAGGGCTTGGTGGTTGGAGAGGGGGGGGGTGGGGCAGAGGCCAGGGCTTGGTGGTTGGAGAGGGGGGGGGGGTGGGGCAGAGGCCAGGGCTTGGTGGTTGGAGAGGGGGGGGGTGGGGCAGAGGCCAGGGCTTGGTGGTTGGAGAGGGGGGGGGTGGGGCAGAGGCCAGGGCTTGGTGGTTGGAGAGGGGGGGGGTGGGGCAGAGGCCAGGGCTTGGTGGTTGGAGAGGGGGGGGGTGGGGCAGAGGCCAGGGCTTGGTGGTTGGAGAGGGGGGGGGTGGGGCAGAGGCCAGGGCTTGGTGGTTGGAGAGGGGGGGGTGGGGCAGAGGCCAGGGCTTGGTGGTTGGAGAGGGGGGGGGTGGGGCAGAGGCCAGGGCTTGGTGGTTGGAGAGGGGGGGGGTGGGGCAGAGGCCAGGGCTTGGTGGTTGGAGAGGGGGGGGGTGGGGCAGAGGCCAGGGCTTGGTGGTTGGAGAGGGGGGGGGTGGGGCAGAGGCCAGGGCTTGGTGGTTGGAGAGGGGGGGGGTGGGGCAGAGGCCAGGGCTTGGTGGTTGGAGAGGGGGGGGGTGGGGCAGAGGCCAGGGCTTGGTGGTTGGAGAGGGGGGGGGTGGGGCAGAGGCCAGGGCTTGGTGGTTGGAGAGGGGGGGGTGGGGCAGAGGCCAGGGCTTGGTGGTTGGAGAGGGGGGGGTGGGGCAGAGGCCAGGGCTTGGTGGTTGGAGAGGGGAGTAGTGGATACAGTTGAGATGAGCAAGTGTTGGGTGAATGAGGATGATGCATGGTTGACCTGCTAATTGAATGAGGCTGACAGAAACATTGGCGGGAGTGGTCAAGAGGCTCCCAGACCGTGGGGAGACTGTGATGAGGCGCCTGAGGCTTTTCTTAGTGTACTGATTAGGGAGATAAGACGAGTACTCTAGTTGAGCGTCCATAGTCGTGACTGGTGCAGAGAATTTGGGGGTAGCTGGACGAGGAGTGATCATATTCTTACTCCCTCAGGCAGGACAAGGTTGAACATTGTTATAAAGGAAGAAGATGTGGACCCCCCGCCTCCCTCCCAGGCTGACGTGAAGGGGTGCAGCTACACTGGTGAGTTACCACTGCAGAATATGAGGACCCCTGTTTTATCATTGGTGAGAGTAACTAATAAGACCACGTTGGTCAGAGGCCTGTGGGCCCCATTACTCCAGGTACTTGACCTTCAGATTTGGAGTGGTGTCGCAGCCGGGGGTGGTCCACTACTTGCTGCAACCTCTTGAAACCCTCCAGTTGGGTTTATCCTGAAGGTCTCAGTGTTTGGTGCCTTTCGCCTCCTGTAAGGTCCTAAAGAGGAGTTTCTGTAGGTCATTTCCTTAGTCTGATGATCCCTATTCTGACGTAATTTGAGGTCCCCCTTCCCCCCTCAGCTCCTCTATGCTAAGTACTTTTTCTCTCTTGTGAGCTCGTAACATTTCTCCATCTTCTCTGTGCCAGGTACCAGTTTTCGGGTGGCTCCTGGTCTCTCATTCGTTGCTCCAGCGTCCTGTGATCCGGGACTGAACATGAATGGTAATGACGTGGTTCTCGAGCAGAGCACTTGCACGTCTGTGGATCGACCCTACCCCTGCTCAGATTGCCACCGCAGCTTCATCCGGAAGTCGCACTTGACCAGCCACCAGCGCACACATCGAGGAGAGCGTCCATACCCCTGCGAGATATGTGGCAAGCGTTTCCACTACCGCCACCATCTAGTGGGCCACAAACGCATCCACACTGGAGAGAAGCTGTTCTCCTGCGAATACTGTGGCATCGGGTTTAACCATAAAGGGAACTATCAGACTCATCAGCGGCTGCACACGGGAGAGCGGCCCTTCTCATGTGACTTGTGTGGCAAAAGCTTTAACCGCAAGGCTGACCTGATCACACACTGCCGCATCCACACCGGAGAACGGCCTTTTGCATGTTCTGATTGTGATAAAAGCTTTAGTCGTAAGCAGCACTTGGTGACGCACAGGCGCAGACACACCGGCGAGACGCCGTTTCCCTGTGACCAGTGCCAGCAGAGGTTTGCCCATCGGAAGGCTCTGCTGAGGCACCAGGAGCAGGTTCACTCTGCAGAGAGACCTCACAGCTGCCCGGATTGTGGGAAAGGCTTTGCCTGCCGTTCACACCTCCTTATGCACCAGCGTGCTCATCAGAACGGCGACTGTGGGAATGGAGAGAAGCCGTTCTCGTGCGATCAGTGCCGCAGAAACTTCATAGCTCAGCCGCACCTGCAGGCGCATAAGAAAAGCCACAGCGCAGTACCCGGTGAGCGGCCGTACAAATGCACAGATTGCGGGAAAGGCTTTAATAGTAGAAAATACTTGAGTCGTCACCAGAAGATTCACACAGGCAAGCGCCCATTCCGGTGCAACGTGTGCGGAGACAGCTTTACCCAGAAGCCCAACCTGGAGCGGCACAAGAACATCCACAGCGGGCAGCGGCCGTTTACCTGCTCCGTGTGCGGCGGAAGCTTCTTCAAGAAGCACAACCTTGTGCGACATCAAAGGATTCACACAGGGGAGAGGCTGCACTCCAGCTGTAGAGTGCTCCATCCTGCCACCCCATCATCTGTCACATTGGGGGAAGAGCTGCCCATACAGCCGGGCAACTCCAGGAATGGCATCTGAAAACGTCTGTAATCTCATTCCGAGGATTGAAGATTAGATTAGACACATGTAGGGCTTGGACAGTAACGAGTGCTGGTAGTACAAGGCTTGTAGCCATGTATGAAGCCCAGATCAGGGAAAACCATCCGTGTGTGTCCTACAGGAGTAGGGTTATGGGCCAGTGCGGTGTGACCAACACAAGGGGGGACATAAATAGCACTGACCAGTGTGGTGTAGCCTACAGGTGGAGACAGACCAGTGCGGTGTGACCTACACATTGAGGGACATAAATAGCACTGACCAGTGTGGTGTAGCCTACAGGTGGAGACAGACCAGTGCGGTGTGACCTACACATTGAGGCACATAAATAGCACTGACCAGTGTGGTGTAGCCTACAGGTGGAGACAGACCAGTGCGGTGTGACCTACACATTGAGGGAAATAAATAGCACTGACCAGTGTGGTGTAGCCTACAGGGTTAGACAGACCGGTGCAGTCTGACTACACAAGGGGGGACGCAAATGGCACTGACCAGTGTGTGGTGTGCCCTACATGAGGGGCTCAATTGCTATACTGTCATCTAGATAAGAAGGGACACCATTGCACAATGTGACGTACACCGTTAGAGACACCGACCGGTGCGACCAACACAAGGGGGGCACAAATGGCACTGACCAGTGTGGTGTAACCTACAGGTGGAGATAGACCGGTGCGACCTACACAAGGGGGGCACAAATGGCACTGACCAGTGTGGTGTACAGATATGTATATAGCTGACACTGTATATGATGTATATCCTGTGCACTATGACGGTTATATAAATGATATATGACTAGCACCTCTCTAAATATACATGATCCACTATGGCAGTTGACTGTATATCATGTTGTGTGTTTTGTGTGCCATGTGTGGGTCAGTCACTGGTGGTCCTGTGTGTGAGCTCGCTGCTGCCTGGGGGGCTTTGGATGGGCCACTGCCAGGGCTGTAGGGCCGGTAAGCCAAACCTCCGACTCCCTCATCCTCGGCTCCTGTTTAAGTGATACATTTCCTGTAGTAAAATGGTGACGTCCGGCTGTTAATCATAATTATGATACAACATAAAATATATTTATTGGATACAACATTATAACACAAAAAACTAATAACTGTAAATACACAGGACTCTGCAGTAAGTGGAAAAAAAATGTTTTCAAGAAAAACCTCCTGAAGAACATTTGTGCCGTCTATGAATTTGTTTTGAGGAATAGTATGGCCTCCATCAGATCCTCCTTCATAGACTACCTCAAATCTGACCTCATTATTATGGTGGCAAAGCACTGACCACACGGGCAACATCTGTAACAGTCTCACAGTATAGAGGAATCGCCTCCTGCACACTCAGTTTTGATGAACTGTTGAACTCTTCTATTTCTTTTGAGAGCAAGTGAAACATGTTGCTGAAATCTGGTCTGTTTGCTGTGGGAGTGGAATCTATTTCCCTGCGGCAACGCTTTGCTGCTCCATGTCATCAAAATACTTTTCAAAATGAAACTCCTCCTCTGATGAGGCTGAAGATACGGCAGCAGTAACCCTGGATGACCCAACTCGTCATCTGATGAGGCTGTGAAGCTATGGCAGCAGTAACCCTGGATGACACAACTCCTCATCTGATGAGGCGAAGATACAGCAGCAGTAGCCCTGGATGACAAAACTCATCTAATGAGGATGAAGATATGGCAGCAGTAACCCTGGATGACCCAACTCGTCATCTAATGAGGCTGTGAAGCTATGGCAGCAGTAACCCTGGATGACCCAACTTGTCATCTAATGAGGCTGTGAAGCTATGGCAGCAGTAACCCTGGATGACACAACTCCTCATCTGATGAGGCGAAGATACAGCAGCAGTAGCCCTGGATGACAAAACTCATCTAATGAGGATGAAGATATGGCAGCAGTAACCCTGGATGACCCAACTCATCATCTAATGAGGCTGTGAAGCTATGGCAGCAGTAACCCTGGATGACCCAACTCGTCATCTAATGAGGCTGTGAAGCTATGGCAGCAGTAACCCTGGATGACACAACTCCTCATCTGATAAGGCGAAGATACAGCAGCAGTAGCCCTGGATGACAAAACTCCTCTTCTAATGAGGCTGAAGATATGGCAGCAGTAACCCTGGATGACCCAACGGCAGCAGTAGCCCTGGATGACACAACTCCTCATTTAATGAGGCTGTGAAGCTATGGCAGCAGTAACCCTGGATGACCCAACTGCAGCAGTAGCACTGGCAGGATCCCAATCCTCTTGCTTTTGGCAGTTCTGTAGCTGCTCATCCTAACTGCTACCTCAGTCAGAACTGCTTTTCCTTTAGTAAGCTGTTGATCATCCAGCAATATATGGTGGCTTGAGTCCACAGACAAAGCTGCCAGAAGAGAAGAACTTTATTTTCTAGTTGCAGTGTCTTTGTCCGTTTCATTGAAGCAGTAATGCCATTTGCAATTAAACCTCCTGTTGGGACAGGCAAAATGAAGCAATTCCCTCAATTCAGCCACTTGTGTCCATTGACCTTCACTTAGGGGTACTTTGCATGCTGCGACATCGCAAGCCGATGCTGCGATGACGAGCGCGATTGTCCCCGCCTCCGTCGCAGCAACGATATCTTGTGACTGCTGGCGTAGCGAACATTATCGCTACGGCAGCTTCACATGCACTCACCTGTCCTGCCTGTCACAGGGCAGGCGGCCAATAGCAGCGGAGGGGCGGAGATGAGCAGGATGTAAACATCCTGCCCACCTCCTCTCTTCCGCATTGCAGCTGGGACGCAGGTAGGAGATGTTCCTCGCTCCTGTGATGTCACACATAGCGATGTATGCTGCCGCAGGAACGAGGAACAACATCGTACCTGTCGCTGCACCGGCATTATGGAAATGTCGGACCCTACACCGATGATATGATAACGACGCTTTTGCGCTCGTCAATCGTATCAAAAAGGATTTGCACACTACGATATTGACTGCGACGCCGGATGTGCGTCACTTTCGATTTGACCCCACCCCAGTGTGCAAAGCCCGCCGTAGTGTTACATGATGATCGGTCATGTCTACAAGAAAGGGTTTCATCTCAAGCAATCGCTCAATCATTAAATAAGTGCTGCCCCACTGAGTGGCCTGATTGACAATTGCCCCTTCTCCAGCACATCTCTGCAACATGGAATCAATTTTAGGGGTTCTGGCTGCAATAACCAATTTCCTCACTTTGCCAATCAGATTTTCAGCATGTCCCTCCTGCAGACGATCTCTTATTGCCAGCTGCAGCGTGTGCACAACACAGCGCATGTGATACATAGGAGAGATGTGAAGCAGCTTCAACAAGATTATATAATTCTAAAGGATCATGTTGCTGTTCTTCTGTTGTAATGTCTGTTCCTCAGTTACAGGAGCAGGACTGCGGCTCCATCTCACACATAGTGATGCTGAAGTTTCCTTCTAGCTGCTGTTCCCCTTCATTATTCTCAGTCATCATGATCAATGATACATTCTTCTTATAATGTGTGACGCATTGTCACCTACAATAGCAAGAACCTGTAGTAGCAGTTCGGAGATGCTGCAGGCGTCCGTCCCGTCCCGTCCCGTCCCTTTTTATCAAGTGTATAAAGTGCAGCACAGATTCATCTCCACTAAAAGCCGAGCTCCTCAGATCAGGAACAGAACAGACATTCATTGGACGTTTCATACATTTCCGAAATTCTTACGAAATAATATTTGGCACATCCTGCACTGAATGCTGGACCCAAATTATATATTTTAGGAGTTGCTACATTTTTTTTTTTAAACACAAATTTTTATTTCCGTTTTCATACTCATTACATCAGGTCAAACAATATAACCAGGAATAATCCACCTTTCCGGTTTACCCATATATTCCCAGTGTACCCCTCCCAAACAGTTTAATACATAAACACCGCGGTCAAGTCACGCGAAAACACATAACTCCTCTATATTTTATCACCCGATAGAAGCCCCACGTTTCTGAGAGAATCATCGCACCCTACTATCATGTCTCCGTTGTGTACGTAGTTTCAGCTTTCCCAGTGTACCCTGAATGTCTCCTGTAGATGCCATCCGTATTAGAAAAGGGGATAATATTTTTCGTATTTCTGCCTCCGCACATTGTTGTACTATGAATCTCATCCATTTTTTAAAAAATGTACCCTTTAGTTCATCCTTGTTTCTTTCTGCTTCCAACTGCTCAATTTTGAGCAACAATTTAATCTGTCCCAGCACCTCTTCATCCGATGGAACGTTCCCCTCGAGCCATTTGCGCAGTAAAGCCTTTTTGCCTATCATAGCTACACTGTGAAAGAGTCTTGCTATCATGATCCCTGCTTGTCTCCTCCTTCTTCCCTTTCTTTGTTCCTATAATGGAAGATCCATAACAATGGGTCCATTTCCACTTCACAAACATTCGAGGAGTTGCTCCATTTTACTCCGACTTCACCAAAATGGACAGTGACCGCACAGCCGTGCTCACTCTGGTGTCCGCATGGTGCACCAGGGTCCTGTGCACATTGTCACTGGCGGTGGTACAGGGTCCTGTGCACATTGTCACTGGCGGTGGTACAGGGTCCTGTGCACGTTGTCACTGGCGGTGGTACAGGGTCCTGTGCACTTGGCACTGGCGGTGGTACAGGGTCCTGTGCACATTGTCACTGGCGGTGCTACAGGGTCCTGTGCACATTGTCACTGGCGGTGGTACAGGGTCCTGTGCACATTGTCACTGGCGGTGGTACAGGGTCCTGTGCACATTGTCACTGGCGGTGGTACAGGGTCCTGTGCACATTGTCACTGGCGGTGGTACAGGGTCCTGTGCACGTTGTCACTGGCGGTGGTACAGGGTCCTGTGCACGTTGTCACTGGCGGTGGTACAGGGTCCTGTGCACGTTGTCACTGGCGGTGGTACAGGGTCCTGTGCACGTTGTCACTGGCGGTGGTACAGGGTCCTGTGCACGTTGTCACTGGCGGTGGTACAGGGTCCTGTGCACTTGGCACTGGCGGTGGTACAGGGTCCTGTGCACATTGTCACTGGCGGTGGTACAGGGTCCTGTGCACATTGTCACTGGCGGTGGTACAGGGTCCTGTGCACATTGTCACTGGCGGTGGTACAGGGTCCTGTGCACATTGTCACTGGCGGTGCTACAGGGTCCTGTGCACATTGTCACTGGCGGTGGTACAGGGTCCTGTGCACATTGTCACTGGAGGTGGTACAGGGTCCTGTGCACATTGTCACTGGCGGTGGTACAGGGTCCTGTGCACGTTGTCACTGGCGGTGGTACAGGGTCCTGTGCACGTTGTCACTGGCGGTGGTACAGGGTCCTGTGCACGTTGTCACTGGCGGTGGTACAGGGTCCTGTGCACGTTGTCACTGGCGGTGGTACAGGGTCCTGTGCACGTTGTCACTGGCGGTGGTACAGGGTCCTGTGCACGTTGTCACTGGCGGTGGTACAGGGTCCTGTGCACGTTGTCACTGGCGGTGGTACAGGGTCCTGTGCACTTGGCACTGGCGGTGGTACAGGGTCCTGTGCACATTGTCACTGGCGGTGGTACAGGGTCCTGTGCACATTGTCACTGGCGGTGGTACAGGGTCCTGTGCACATTGTCACTGGCGGTGGTACAGGGTCCTGTGCACATTGTCACTGGCGGTGCTACAGGGTCCTGTGCACATTGTCACTGGCGGTGGTACAGGGTCCTGTGCACATTGTCACTGGTGGTGGTACAGGGTCCTGTGCACATTGTCACTGGCGGTGGTACAGGGTCCTGTGCACATTGTCACTGGCGGTGGTACAGGGTCCTGTGCACATTGTCACTGGTGGTGCTACAGGGTCCTGTGCACATTGTCACTGGCGGTGGTACAGGGTCCTGTGCACATTGTCACTGGCGGTGGTACAGGGTCCTGTGCACATTGTCACTGGCGGTGGTACAGGGTCCTGTGCACATTGTCACTGGCGGTGGTACAGGGTCCTGTGCACATTGTCACTGGCGGTGGTACAGGGTCCTGTGCACATTGTCACTGGCGGTGGTACAGGGTCCTGTGCACATTGTCACTGGCGGTGGTACAGGGTCCTGTGCACATTGTCACTGGCGGTGGTACAGGGTCCTGTGCACATTGTCACTGGCGGTGGTACAGGGTCCTGTGCACATTGTCACTGGCGGTGGTACAGGGTCCTGTGCACATTGTCACTGGCGGTGGTACAGGCTCCTGTGCACATTGTCACTGGCGGTGGTACAGGGTCCTGTGCACATTGTCACTGGCGGTGGTACAGGGTCCTGTGCACATTGTCACTGGCGGTGGTACAGGGTCCTGTGCACATTGTCACTGGTGGTGCTACAGGGTCCTGTGCACATTGTCACTGGTGGTGCTACAGGGTCCTGTGCACATTGTCACTGGTGGTGGTACAGGGTCCTGTGCACATTGTCACTGGTGGTGGTACAGGGTCCTGTGCACATTGTCACTGGTGGTGGTACAGGGTCCTGTGCACATTGTCACTGGTGGTGGTACAGGGTCCTGTGCACATTGTCACTGGCGGTGGTACAGGGTCCTGTGCACATTGTCACTGGCGGTGGTACAGGGTCCTGTGCACATTGTCACTGGCGGTGGTACAGGGTCCTGTGCACATTGTCACTGGTGGTGGTACAGGGTCCTGTGCACATTGTCACTGGCGGTGCTACAGGGTCCTGTGCACATTGTCACTGGTGGTGGTACAGGGTCCTGTGCACATTGTCACTGGTGGTGCTACAGGGTCCTGTGCACATTGTCACTGGCGGTGGTACAGGGTCCTGTGCACATTGTCACTGGCGGTGCTACAGGGTCCTGTGCACATTGTCACTGGCGGTGGTACAGGGTCCTGTGCACATTGTCACTGGCGGTGGTACAGGGTCCTGTGCACATTGTCACTGGCGGTGGTACAGGGTCCTGTGCACATTGTCACTGGTGGTGGTACAGGGTCCTGTGCACATTGTCACTGGTGGTGGTGCAGGGTCCTGTGCACGTTGTCACTGGTGGTGGTACAGGGTCCTGTGCACGTTGTCACTGGCGGTGGTACAGGGTCCTGTGCACATTGTCACTGGCGGTGGTACAGGGTCCTGTGCACATTGTCACTGGCGGTGGTACAGGGTCCTGTGCACATTGTCACTGGCGGTGGTACAGGGTCCTGTGCACATTGTCACTGGCGGTGCTACAGGGTCCTGTGCACATTGTCACTGGTGGTGGTGCAGGGTCCTGTGCACATTGTCACTGGTGGTGGTACAGGGTCCTGTGCACATTGTCACTGGCGGTGGTACAGGGTCCTGTGCACATTGTCACTGGCGGTGGTACAGGGTCCTGTGCACATTGTCACTGGCGGTGGTACAGGGTCCTGTGCACATTGTCACTGGCGGTGGTACAGGGTCCTGTGCACATTGTCACTGGCGGTGGTACAGGGTCCTGTGCACATTGTCACTGGCGGTGGTACAGGGTCCTGTGCACATTGTCACTGGCGGTGGTACAGGGTCCTGTGCACATTGTCACTGGCGGTGGTACAGGGTCCGCCCCAGATTCATTCATAACAATTCCTAATCCTGCATTAACCCCTTCAGCCCCCGGGCACTTTCCGTTTTTGCGTTTTTGTTTTTTGCTCCTTTTCTTCCAAGAGCCGTAACTTTTTTATTATTCCGTCAATCTTGCCATATGAGGGCTTGTTTTTTGCGGGACGAGTTGTACTTTTAAATGAAATCATAAGTTTTACCATATGGTGTACTGGAAAACGGCAAAAAAATTCCAAGTGCGGAAAAATTGCAAAAAAAGTGGGATCGTACAATAGTTTTTGGGATATTTTATTCACGGTGTTCACTATATGGTAAAACTGATGTGTGGGTGTGATGCCTCAGGTCGGTGCGAGTTTGTAGACACCAAACATGTATAGGTTTACTTGTATCTAAGGGGTTAAAAAAAAATCACAAGTTTGTCCAATAAAAGTGGCGCACGTTTTGCGCCATTTTCCGAAACACGTAGAGTTCTTATTTTTTGGGATCTATGGCTCAGTGATGGCTTATTTTTTGCGTCTCGAGCTGACGTTTATAATGGTACCATTTTTGCGCAGATGCTACGTTTTGATCGCCTGTTATTGCATTTTGCGCAAAACTTGCGGCGACCAAAAAACGTAATTTTGGCGTTTGGAATTTTTTTGCCACTACGCCGTTTACCAATCAGAATAATTGATTTTATATTTTGATAGATCGGGCATTTCTGAACGCGGCGATACCAAATATGTGTATATTTATTTATTTTTTAACCCTTTAATTTTCAATGGGGGGAAAGGGGGGTGATTTGAACTTTTAGGTTTTTTGTTTTTTTTTTAATTTTTTAAAACTTTTTTTTTACTTTTTTTATTTTATTTTACTAGTCCCCCTAGGGGGCTATAGCAATCAGCAATCCGATTGCTGATCGCTATCTGCTGATCACAGCTATACCGCTGTAATCAGCAGATTCAGTCACTTTCTTTCTTCCTCTGCTCCGTGCCGAGGAAGAATGAAAGTGAAACTTCGTAGCACCAGGCGTCATCACATGACCCTGTGCTACGATGGCAACCACCGAACGTCACGTGATCACTCACGTGACGTCCGGAGGGGGCGGCGGTAAGTAAAAAAGATGGCCGCGCGCATGTAGATCTCGCTGCCAGACTTTGGCAGCGAGATCTAAGGGGTTAATGTTCCGGGTGGAATGCGATTCCACTCGGAATATGTAGGCACACATGTCAGCTGTTGAAAACAGCTGATATGTGTGCCGATCCACGCCGCCTGCCCGCGGCAGGGGGCGGGGCTTAACGGGACACGATCTATGACGGATAGATCCGTCCAAGGTCGTGAAGGGGTTAAAAAAAGATTTCTGCCAGATACAGAAATTAATAAATAGTAGCAGGAGGGAGGAAAGGGTTAATCGCATATGTGAGGTAAATCCGGAGATATGACGATAAATCATGATATTCAAGTATGTCAGGAAGCCCTCTCCTGGTGTCACCCCCCCTTTCCTTCACACAACTGGTTTAGCAACAAATCCCATGGCCATCTCCTGTGATATGGAGATGAGGTGGTGTGGGAACAATGGACACAGGATGACTCCCTGCCGTCACCCTGTAACAAGAGTTGTATCTCATTAGCAAGGCTATGGAACAAGCAGACAGAACGACTCCAGTAAAAAATGGTTCATATCTCGCAAGCCATATTTCCGATAAATATGGCAACCATAAAAGTGGTGTCTCCGCATGCGGACGATGCCGGCACACCCTTTTTATGGGAGCAGGACATTGGGAAATGCCCCAGGCGTGATATCAGCCAATGGGGAACTGGCAGACAGGTCATGAGTCCCCTCGTTCTGTAGCTAAATTCATAACTGTCACAATGAGAGCATTGGCGTCCGCCTACGACGCTCCCAGGCAAAGTTATGGCCCATATTCCATGTTGTGGATTGTCCATAACTCAAGCCAGGGGTGGAGCAGTGCTCCCTGTGAGGTCACGAAGGTAGGAGGGGACCTGGATCTGCCCAGGTTGATAACCCTACTTCGGCCATTTTCCAGGGTTCTTTCGCTGGGGGCACGTGTAGGAAACATCTGTGGGAAGGATCCTAGAAACCTGGGTACAGCGCCCCCCTGTGGCCAGACGCAACAAGGTAACTGCTGGAACTGTGTATGCCTGTTTGTAACCCATGCTTTGATTGTAACTGTACTCTGACATATGTATATTCTGTAGATTCCCTATTGTATATATTGTAGTTTCTAGTGTGCTTTAGGCTGATTAAATTATATAATTAATCTTGGGCTGTTCTGTTATCTCGATCTTGAATCCCACGTCTGTGTGTTCGGCTAATAGTTACCGTGAAGCGGTTGGTGGCAGCGAGTTGTGCCAAGGATTATTGTGGGGAGGCTGGTGAGATTCGGGGAGATTTTATATATTCCGCCCGCGGAGGTCGGGGGAATATATACCTTACTCTCACCGGGGACCCTTCAATAATCGGCATAAGTAGTATAGCGGCCTCCTTGCTTATTGTCGGGCAATTCCATAATTGGCCTGACTATAAGAGGGGCGCTAGAGAGCGCGTCACGTGCTCTGTCTGTCGGTCGGGAGGTATAAAGGAGGGGTGACCCCCACTTGTTACCCCCCGATTGTGACGTACTGGTAGCCAGCGCGGGGGATTTCTGAGTGACCCCCCCGGTGGTTTGTGACATATTGGTGGCATAGCGGTGGGATCGAGATAATAGTGTGTGTGAGTGTGAGACCCATACTCCCAGACACTAAAGACTGCCTGCAGCAGCTGTGGCTGCTGGGGTCTTCAGACTAGCTCAACACTAGAGTGTCAGAGTGCAGATACTGTAAGGTGTGTGGAGGCATCAGGTGTCAGTTCTGTGTCAGTGACCAAAAGTCTGCAAGAATGGCTGATGGCACCAGGAGCAGAGCTATGCAACTGGCCAATGCTAAGGCAGGAGCCGAAGAGAGGGAGGACGGTGCTGTGGACAGCAATGAGGAGGTTGCCCACGAGTCCTCCAGGAGCTCGACGCCAGAAAACCGTTCTGCCGAGGACATTGCGCAACCTGGCACTGCTGGACAAGATGAGGAGGAGCTCACCCAAGGTTCCTCAACGAGCCAGATGCCAGCCCTCCGCTCTGAAAGGGACAGTGAATCGCCAGGCTCCGCAGCGTGCCGCAGATCACCACGTGCCATTCCACCGAGCCTGGGAGGCTCGGATAGCCTTCTTCAAATGGCTATGGCCCTTCTCCAGGCTGGAGACCAGAAGGGCTACAAGGAACTCCTGGCAGAGCGCAGGGCAGAGCGGCAGGCAGCGCGTGACGCTGAGGCTGCGGAGCGGCACGCAGAGCGTGAGGCTGCGGAGCGAGAGCGGCAGGCAGCGCGTGAAGAGCGAGAGTGACAGGCAGACCGTGACTACCAGCTGCAGCTAGCTCAGCTCCGGCCCTCATCAGCCACATGTGACCTTCGAGACACCAAACTTCCAAAGGTCCGTGTTGAGGACTTCCCAGTGCTGGAGAAGGATGGAGACTTGGACTCTTTCTTGACTGCTTTTGAACGGACTTGCTTGCAGCACCATCTGGACAAGGACCAGTGGGCCAAATACCTGACCCCCCGTCTAAGGGGTAAGGCCCTGGATATCCTTGGGGACTTGCCTGCTGAGGCAGATCAGGGCTACGACACCATCAAGCGGGCCCTGATCCAACAGTACAACCTCACTCCAGAGTCCTACCGCAAGAAGTTCCGGAGCCTACAGAAGGGACCAAAGGACTCCTGGGCTGACCACCGGCGGGCACTTGCCCGAGCTGCCGACCACTGGACCCAAGGCCTGCAGCTTTCCACCGGACCGGAGATCCTGGACTTGTTCATCACGGAGCAACTCTTGTGGAACTGCCCTGAGGATCTCCGCCAGTTCATCCGAGACCAGAAGCCAAAGGGGTCCACGGCTACAGCTGCCCTTGCCGATGACTACACCAACAACCGGGCCCCTGAGGCCAGGAGAGCGGCCACCAGCAGCACCTGGAGAGGGGGTAAGATGAATTCTGCGACTGCCCCACCTGCCCCTAGACTGCAGGGGGTGTCCCCCTCAACTCCCCTCTCCAGGCCCGTGGCGGAACCAAGACGGTGCCACCAGTGCAACCTACCTGGACACTTCAAGGCCATGTGCCCTCAGCGTCCCAAGGCCCCGGCTCCGTCCCCGTCCCAAGGGCCGCCCAAGGTGTATTGTGTGGGTGGGGGTGGTGGTAGGTCCCTGGACAGCTTCCAACCTGTCACCGTCGGCCGGTCTGTGACCATAGGACTGCGAGACAGCGCCTCGGAGGTGACTCTGGTGCGGCCTGAGATGGTGTCCCCCCAAGACTTGATCCCTGGAAAAACCCTCGCTGTCTCCGGGATTGGAGGCACTGACCCGGCGCTGCCTGTTGCTGACATTTATGTGGACTGGGGCGCAGGGCGGGGGGTGAGGGAGGTGGGGGTAACTGATCGGATCCCTGCAAACGTGCTACTTGGGACAGATTTGGGGCAGATAACCTCCCAGTTTGGGCCCCCCCCAAGGGCTGAACCTTCAGCCCGTACTGACATGACTCCTAACAATGTTAATGTGTTATCTATGAATGATGTAAGGGAGGAGGGAGTGAACTCTGATATTTCTGCTTGCATAGACACCATAGACACACACTCAGCTGCAGCTGTGACAGGGGAGGGGGTCAGAGAAAGGTGTGACAATGCCTCTACAAGTAACCAGCCTGTGAGCTGGGATCTGTTGCCCTCTGCAGGGATAAGCAGAGAGCAGGGTGCTGCAGGGGGAGGACCAGTGTGTGGGGTGGGGGCTACCACAGCAAATGTGGGGTCCCCAGAGATTTCACAGCGGGGTTCTGTTGCTGCAGGAGGGGAACAGGCAGGTGAGATTGGGGCCGGTCCAGGAGCGGAAGTGCTCCCAGGTAAGATCTCGGTGCATGGTTCCCCCACAACCGGGGTGTCAGGAAGCCAGGTAGGTCTGCCTGAACCGGCGACTTGGTCAGGAACGGAGGAGGAGCAGGCACGACCCACGGTCGCAGCGGCTGTGGCCGCTGTCACCCGCAGTGGGAGTGCTGGAAGCCAAGGGGCCTCCCGGAGGTCCGATAGCTCTTCCCCTTCTGACCAAGTGGCAGCCGAGTCAGGTGGAGGCCAGGACACAGGTCCCGGGGTACTGACTGAAGATGTGACAGTCTCGTGGATTCTGGCCACATCTAGTCAGGGGTTTCAGGCAGCGTTAGAAGCTGACGACAGCCTGAAAGCTCTTAAGGAGCAGGCGGCACAGCCTCCCTCGGACTCGGACCCGGAGCGAGTGGTCTGGGACCAAGGACGGCTGTACCGGGCCACGGTCCAGCAGGGTTCACCGGAGGCGTGGCCCAGGGACCGACAGTTGGTGGTACCCTATCCGTTCCGGACGGAGTTGTTGCGGATCGCACATGAGATTCCGATGGCCGGACACCTAGGGATCGCTAAGACCAAGGCCAGGTTAAACCAGTATTTCTACTGGCCAAAAATGGGGGCCGATGTGGCTGCCTACTGCCGTTCGTGTGAAACCTGTCAGAGAGTGGGGAAGGCGGGGCCACGCCCCAAAGCCCCACTAGTATCTCTGCCAATCATCGATGAGCCTTTCAGGAGGGTGGCTGTGGATCTGGTCGGCCCGCTGGCCATCCCCAGCAGCTCCGGGAAACGCTTCCTACTGACGGTAGTGGACTATGCCACCCGGTACCCAGAAGCAGTGGCCTTGTCGTCCATTCGGGCTGACAAGGTGGCCACCGCATTGCTGGAGATTTTCTCCCGAGTGGGTTTTCCCCAGGAAATGCTCACTGACCGGGGGACCCAATTCATGTCCCAGCTGATGGAGGCCCTCTGTAAGCAAGTCCAGGTGCGACATCTGGTGGCCAGCCCGTACCATCCACAGACTAATGGCCTGTGCGAGCGGTTCAATGGCACCTTAAAGCAGATGCTTAAGATGTTGGTCGACTCCCATGGGCGTGACTGGGAGCGGTATCTCCCACACCTGTTATTTGCTTACCGGGAGGTTCCACAGGCCTCAACAGGATTCTCACCGTTTGAGCTCCTGTACGGGCGACGTGTGCGGGGCCCCCTGGCTCTGGTGAAAGAGGCTTGGGAAGGGGATTTGGCCACCCCTGGAGTGTCGGTTATCGAGTATGTCATGCGCTTCCGGGACAAAATGCAGGCCTTGACGCAACTGGTACACGACAATATGGCTCAAGCCCAGGCCGATCAGAAGCGTTGGTACGACCAGAACGCTTGTGAGAGGACCTACCAAGTGGGTCAAAAGGTGTGGGTACTGGTCCCCGTACCACAGGACAAGCTTCAGGCAGCCTGGGAAGGCCCATACCTCGTGTACCAGCAGCTCAACCCTGTAACGTACCTGGTCACCCTGGACCCTGCCCGTGGAAGGCGGAAGCCCTTCCATGTGAACATGATGAAGGCACCTCATGAGCGGGAGGCATGTGCGCTCCCCGTGTGCAACCTGCCCGAGGAGGGAGAAGCGGAAACCCTCTTGGATATGCTAGCCCAGGTTAGGGCAGGCGGATCCATTGAGGATGTGGAGGTTGGCCACCAGCTCTTGGAGGACCAACGGTCCCAGCTGTGGGCCACCCTACACCCCTTCCGGGGGTTGTTTACCAACCAGCCCGGAAGGACTGACTTGGCTGTCCATCACGTGGACACTGGGGATCATCCCCCGATCCGGCGTTCAGCATATCGGGTCTCCCTGGAGGTGCAGCAACACATGCGCCAGGAGATTGACGAGATGCTGAAGCTGGGGGTGATCCAGGCATCCAACAGCGCTTGGGCCTCGCCTGTAGTCCTCGTCCCTAAGAAGGACCGAACCACTCGGTTCTGCGTGGACTACAGGGGGCTCAATGCTGTCACGGTCGCCGATGCGTACCCAATGCCACGCATCGATGACCTGCTCGATCAGTTGGCCGGGGCTCAGTACCTGACCATCATGGATCTGAGCCTGGGATATTGGCAGATCCCCCTGACTCGCAAGGCCAGGGAACGCTCTGCCTTTATTACCCCATTTGGACTATACGAGTCCACGGTGATGCCATTCGGGATGAGGAATGCCCCTGCCACTTTCCAGCGGATGGTCAACACCCTGCTCAAGGGACTTGAAGGGTACGCGGCCGCGTACCTAGATGACATTGCCGTCTTCAGTCCCACCTGGGAGGACCACCTAGAGCATCTAGCACAGGTGCTCAGGCGGATCCACCGGGCAGGTTTGACCATCAAGCCGGGAAAGTGTCAGCTGGCCATGAGCGAGGTCCAGTACCTCGGTCACCGGGTAGGCGGGAGAACACTGAAGCCCGAGCCTGAGAAAGTGGAGGCCATCGCATCCTGGCCCACCCCCAGGACCAAGAAGCAGGTGATGTCCTTCTTGGGGACCGCTGGGTACTATAGGAGGTTTGTTCCATGCTATAGTAGCCTGGCAAAGCCCTTGACGGACCTCACCAAGAAGAAGCTGCCCTCTGCAGTCGATTGGACAATGGACTGCGAGACAGCCTTCCGGGCCCTAAAGGACGCCCTGTCCAGCCCGCCCGTGCTACAGGCAGCCGACTTCACGCGGCCGTTTGTAGTACAGACCGACGCCAGTGACTTCGGCCTCGGTGCGGTGCTCAGCCAGGTGGACTCTGCGAGCCAAGAGCACCCAGTCTTGTACCTGAGCCGGAAGCTGTTACCGAGGGAAGTGGCCTATTCCACAATGGAGAAGGAGTGCCTGGCCATAGTGTGGGCCCTGCAGCGTCTGCAACCCTATCTATACGGGCGCCACTTCATCGTGGAGACGGACCACAATCCCCTCAGCTGGTTGCACACCGTCTCTGGGACGAATGGGCGATTGTTGCGATGGAGCCTTGCGCTCCAGCAATACAACTTCACCATTCGCCACAAAAGGGGCCGTGACCACGGTAACGCAGACGGGCTGTCCCGACAAGGAGAGGTCGCGGACGGGCGCACGGGGGAACACCGGAGTGTGCTGCCCCCTAGCGCCCTCAAAAGGGGGGAGGTGTGAGGTAAATCCGGAGATATGACGATAAATCATGATATTCAAGTATGTCAGGAAGCCCTCTCCTGGTGTCACCCCCCCTTTCCTTCACACAACTGGTTTAGCAACAAATCCCATGGCCATCTCCTGTGATATGGAGATGAGGTGGTGTGGGAACAATGGACACAGGATGACTCCCTGCCGTCACCCTGTAACAAGAGTTGTATCTCATTAGCAAGGCTATGGAACTAGCAGACAGAACGACTCCAGTAAAAAATGGTTCATATCTCGCAAGCCATATTTCCGATAAATATGGCAACCATAAAAATGGTGTCTCCGCATGCGGACGATGCCGGCACACCCTTTTTATGGGAGCAGGACATTGGGAAATGCCCCAGGCGTGATATCAGCCAATGGGGAACTGGCAGACAGGTCATGAGTCCCCTCGTTCTGTAGCTAAATTCATAACTGTCACAATGAGAGCATTGGCGTCCGCCTACGACGCTCCCAGGCAAAGTTATGGCCCATATTCCATGTTGTGGATTGTCCATAACTCAAGCCAGGGGTGGAGCAGTGCTCCCTCTGAGGTCACTAAGGTAGGAGGGGACCTGGATTTGCCCAGGTTGATAACCCTACTTCGGCCATTTTCCAGGGTTCTTTCGCTGGGGGCACGTGTAGGAAACATCTGTGGGAAGGATCCTAGAAACCTGGGTACAGCGCCCCCCTGTGGCTAGACGCAACAAGGTAACTGCTGGAACTGTGTATGCCTGTTTGTAACCCATGCTTTGATTGTAACTGTACTCTGACATATGTATATTCTGTAGATTCCCTATTGTATATATTGTAGTTTCTAGTGTGCTTTAGGCTGATTAAATTATATAATTAATCTTGGGCTGTTCTGTTATCTCGATCTTGAATCCCACGTCTGTGTGTTCGGCTAATAGTTACCGTGAAGCGGTTGGTGGCAGCGAGTTGTGCCAAGGATTATTGTGGGGAGGCCGGTGAGATTCGGGGAGATTTTATATATTCCGCCCGCGGAGGTCGGGGGAATATATACCCTACTCTCACCGGGGACCCTTCAATAATCGGCATAAGTAGTATAGCGGCCTCCTTGCTTATTGTCGGGCAATTCCATAATTGGCCTGACTATAAGAGGGGCGCTAGAGAGCGCGTCACGTGCTCTGTCTGTCGGTCGGGAGGTATAAAGGAGGGGTGACCCCCACTTGTTACCCCCCGATTGTGACGTACTGGTAGCCAGCGCGGGGGATTTCTGAGTGACCCCCCCGGTGGTTTGTGACAGCATACAGAAATTAAAACCCATGTAGAGTCGGAACAAGGTCCTAACGCTGCGTGCCTCATCCCATGAAGAGGCGCTATACTCTCCAGATGATAGAGCTGATGAAAGACTATTGGGACAATGGACGTAGAGAGAGGCCTTATTTATTTTATTCCCCCGCACAGAGCACTGGTTATAGCTTACATAGTTCCATAGGGTGAAGCCCCCGCTCCGTCTACCACACCTTCCCCCACCAATTCTACATTTCATCACTAAATCCTCTATAACCGACAATGTTGTCCTGAGGAATCCTCCGCCCTGATATAAAGCTGTTAGTGTCGCCATTACTGCCTCTTGTGGTCGCATTCCACAGTCTGACTGCTCTAACTGTAAAGAACCCTTTCCTATTTAGCTGCCTGAATCCTCTCCCCCCCCCCCCCCCCCCCACACAGTGAGTGCCCCCTTCGTGTTGTCTTTGGAAGGAATATGTCCTGCGCCGTCCTTTATATGGACCACACATGTATTTATACATATAATGAGATCTCTGAGACGTCTTTTTTACACCTCTCATCACACGGGCGGCCTCCATTCATCCTCATACGGGCGGCCTCCATTCATCCTCATACGGGCGGCCTCCATTCATCCTCATACGGGCGGCCTCCATTACTCTTCATACGGGCGGCCTCCATTACTCTTCATACGGGCGGCCTCCATTCATCTTCATTCGGGCGGCCTCCATTACTCTTCATTCGGGCGGCCTCCATTCATCCTCATACGGGCTCCTCCATTCATCCTCATACGGGCTCCTCCATTCATCCTCATACGGGCGGCCTCCATTCATCCTCATACGGGCGGCCTCCATTCCTCCTCATACGGGCGGCCTCCATTCCTCCTCATAGGAGCAGCCTCCATTCCTCCTCATACAGGCGGCCTCCATTCCTTGTAATAATCTAGTTGCCGCCTTTGAACTGACTCTAACTTCTGGATGTCCTTTATAAAATGTGGAGCCCAAAACTGGATCCGATATTCCAGATGTGGCCTTACCAGTGATTTATAGAGGGGTAAAAATTTTCTAGAGGGGGAACAATCTTGTGTTTGGATATTTGCTTGCTCTCAGTTTAAGATGCTCTTCAGTGAGTGTCTCAGGGGCCTCCAGTAAGGAATTGTTCTCCCTGTCCCAGCCTGTTTCCATGGACTCTAATATAATCCGGCCTACAGTAGGATTCATCGTCCTGCATCTGGTGGGGGGTGCATGTCTTTTTTAATCATCAGGGGGCTTCCTCAATACACAACTTTTCAGCCTGGGCTTCTGGAACCTTCTGCATACTTTTGAGCTACTTATAGAATATGTTTATAGGGGTGGGTGTGAACACTTATGCCAATCCAGGGGGCTGATCCCAGGAGGAGGAGAACAATAAGACACGTTTGGTTAGTGAGTTGTTGCTGTGACTTGAAGGGGCGAGAATCTGGTGCCCATGAATGAACTATAGAGATTGGAGCTGGATACACGTGCTACAGTCGTGATATTCGTCTGGATTGAGACACTATTCTAAGGCCTGTATCGCCAGCTGGATACGCACTGTACAGTCGTGATATCCATCATCTGGAGGAGCAGAAGGACTATGGTTGCTGATCGTGTACGGAAGAAGTAAGAATTGTTCCATCGTTAACCTGCCTAGGTGATTAATACAATCCACATCCTCAGATCTTCACAAGTGGTGGGATCACCTATCCCTGGACAGCGTACTTGGGAAAGTTACTGAGTGCTGACTAAGCAGAAGAGATGGCAGACTCCATCTACATGAGGCTCAAGGATGAGGAGCCAAGAGTCAATTACTCTCGGAGTGAGCTAGGGTGATTGCTGGAGTAAAATCGGGCAACCCTAATACAACACTTGGCTGAGTGGGACCAAGAACATCTACAGGAGGGGGTCAGTTCAGACGTGGAGGAGAGAAAGACCGCGGAGGGACCACAGCACAGCCCAGTCATCCAGATGGCGTAGGATTGACCGACTGAGTTGAGGCGAATGCTGGCAGCTCTAGGAGAGCAGGCCATGGAGATAGTGGGAGGCAATGGTAAGCAAATATCTGGGTGCGCATGTAGCAGTTCCCCGACCTGCCCCAGCGCAGATGAAGGTGAATAAAGGAGAGAGGGCCCCAGAACATACTACAGTTCACTGAAGATACCTCTGATATTGATGAGCATCTGCGGATGTTTGAGAACCTCTGCCTGCTCCATGAAGTGTCTGTCGGTGAGCGGCTGAGATTTTTGAGCAGTGGTCTGACCGGAAATGCAAGCAAAGCTTTTAATAATTATTATTATTATTATTATTTATTATTATAGCGCCATTTATTCCATGGCGCTTTACAAGTGAAAGGGTATACGTACAACAATCATTAACAGTACATAACAGACTGGTACAGGAGGAGAGAGGACCCTGCCCGCGAGGGCTCACAGTCTACAGGGAATGGGTGATGGTACGATAGGTGAGGACAGAGCTGGTTGCGCAGTGGTCTACTGGACTGAGGGCTATTGCAGGTTGTAGGCTTGTTGGAAGAGATGGGTCTTGAGGTTCCTCTTAAAGCTTTCCACGGTAGGGGAGAGTCTGATGTGCTGAGGTAGAGTGTTCCAGAGTAGGGGGGATGCACGGGAGAAATCTTGTACGCGATAATAACTTGTCTTTCATGGATGACAAATGTTCTACTGTTCGGAGTGCATTACTAGAGCAGTATAACGGTATGCCCTGACGCCTGGAACCTACCGGAGAACGTTTCTGAACACAAACAAGCCCAGTGCATACACACACCAGGAGATTGCCAACGTATTCCAGACGGCATGCACTCGATGGAGAGAAGCTCTGGCTGCTCGGGAAGCAGAACATGTCAGGTATATTCATACTGGAACAATATATGTCCCACTTCCCAGGTGACTTCAAAGTATGGGTGGCGGATAGAAGAAAAGCACGTCATCTGGATGAGGCTGCAAGACTGGCTGATGTTTTGGTCCACCATGTGACCAGGGCTGTGTAGAAGGACAGCCCCAGCGAGGCGGAAACCGTCCAAACATCCAAATTCTTTAGGAATCAGAGCAAGTAAAAAGGAGCACAACAATGCCGATTTATACAATGGCAGATTACTGCAAGTCCTAGAACGAATATGTCACGAACCACCGGGGGGGGTCACTCAGAAATCCCCCGCGCTGGCTACCAGTACGTCACGATCGGGGGGTAACAAGCAGGAGTCAACCCTCCTTTATACCTCCCGACCGACAGGCAGAGCACGTGACGCGCTCTCTAGCGCCCCTCTTATAGTCAGGCCAATTATGGAATTGCCCGACAATAAGCAAGAAGGCCGCTATACTACTTATGCCGATTATTGAAGGGTCCCCGGTGAGAGTAGGGTATATATTCCCCCGACCTCCGCGGGCGGAATATATAAAACCTCCCCGAATCTCACTGGCCTCCCCACAATAATCCTTGGCACAACTCGCTGCCACCAACCGCTTCACGGTAACTATTAGCCGAACACACAGACGTGGGATTCAAGATCGAGATAACAGAACAGCCCAAGATTAATTATATAATTTAATCAGCCTAAAGCACACTAGAAACTACAATATATACAATAGGGAATCTACAGAATATACATATGTCAGAGTACAGTCACAGATAAAGCATGGTTTACAAACAGGCATACACAGTTCCAGCAGTTACCTTGTGCGTCTGGCCACAGGGGGGCGCTGTAGACCAGGTTTCTAGGATCCTTCCCACAGATGTTTCCTACACGTGACCCCCGGCGAAAGAACACTGGAAAATGGCCGAAGTAGGGTTATCAACCTGGGCAAATCCAGGTCCCCTCCTACCTTAGTGACCTCAGAGGGAGCACTGCTCCACCCCTGGCTGGAGTTATGGACAATATCCACAACAGGGGATATGGCCATAACTTGGCCTGGGAGCGTCGTAGGCAGACGCCAACGCTCTCATTGTGACAGTTATGAATTTAGCTACAGAACGAGGGGACTCACGACTTGTCTACTAGTTCCCCATTGGCTGATATCACGTTTGGTGTATTTCCCAATGTCCTACTTCCATAAAAAAGGTGTGCCAGCATCGTCCGCATGCGCAAACACCATTTTTATGGTTGCCATATTTATCGGAAATATGGCTTGCGAGATATGAACCATATTTTACTGGAGTCGTCCTGTCTGGATACTTCCATAGCCTTGCTAATTAGATAGCAGCCCCTACCACAGGGTCACGGCAGGGAGTCATCCTGTGTCCATTGTTCCCACATCATCTAATCTCCATATCACAGGAGATGGCCATGGGATGTGTTGCTAGGATGTGACACCTTCCAAGATGTTGGACATTGAGAACAAGAAGGGAGGGGGCACGGCCATGGAGTGATGAGAGCGATTATGACTGGCAATCATAATTCCTCTTCATATCCCAGGATTTGCCTCACACCTCCCCCCTTTTGAGGGCGCTAGGGGGCAGCACACTCCGGTGTTCCCCCGTGCGCCCGTCCGCGACCTCTCCTTGTCGGGACAGCCCGTCTGCGTTACCGTGGTCCCGGCCCCTTTTGTGGCGAATGGTGAAGTTGTATTGCTGGAGCGCAAGGCTCCATCGCAACAATCGCCCATTCGTCCCAGAGACGGTGTGCAACCAGCTGAGGGGATTGTGGTCCGTCTCCACGATGAAGTGGCGCCCGTATAGATAGGGTTGCAGACGCTGCAGGGCCCACACTATGGCCAGGCACTCCTTTTCCATCGTGGAATAGGCCACTTCCCTTGGTAACAGCTTCCTGCTCAGGTACAAGACTGGGTGCTCTTGGCTCGCAGAGTCCACCTGGCTGAGCACCGCACCGAGGCCGAAGTCACTGGCGTCGGTCTGTACTACAAACGGCCGCGTGAAGTCGGCTGCCTGTAGCACGGGCGGGCTGGACAGGGCGTCCTTTAGGGCCCGGAAGGCTGTCTCGCAGTCCATTGTCCAATCGACTGCAGAGGGCAGCTTCTTCTTGGTGAGGTCCGTCAAGGGCTTTGCCAGGCTACTATAGCATGGAACAAACCTCCTATAGTACCCAGCGGTCCCCAAGAAGGACATCACCTGCTTCTTGGTCCTGGGGGTGGGCCAGGATGCGATGGCCTCCACTTTCTCAGGCTCGGGCTTCAGTGTTCTCCCGCCTACCCGGTGACCGAGGTACTGGACCTCGCTCATGGCCAGCTGACACTTTCCCGGCTTGATGGTCAAACCTGCATGGTGGACCCGCCTGAGCACCTGTGCTAGATGCTCTAGGTGATCTTCCCAGGTGGGACTGAAGACGGCAATGTCATCCAGGTACGCGGCCGCGTACCCTTCAAGTCCCTTGAGCAGGGTGTTGACCATCCGCTGGAAAGTGGCAGGGGCATTCCTCATCCCGAATGGCATCACCGTGGACTCGTACAGTCCAAATGGGGTAATAAAGGCAGAGCGTTCCCTGGCCTTGCGAGTCAGGGGGATCTGCCAATATCCCCGGCTCAGATCCATGATGGTCAGGTACTGAGCCCCGGCCAACTGATCGAGCAGGTCATCGATGCGTGGCATTGGGTACGCATCGGCGACCGTGACAGCATTGAGCCCCCTGTAGTCCACGCAGAACCGAGTGGTTCGGTCCTTCTTAGGGACGAGGACTACAGGCGAGGCCCAAGCGCTGTTGGATGCCTGGATCACCCCCAGCTTCAGCATCTCGTCAATCTCCTGGCGCATGTGTTGCTGCACCTCCAGGGAGACCCGATATGCTGAACGCCGGATCGGGGGATGATCCCCAGTGTCCACGTGATGGACAGCCAAGTCAGTCCTTCCGGGCTGGTTGGTAAACAACCCCCGGAAGGGGTGTAGGGTGGCCCACAGCTGGGACCGTTGGTCCTCCAAGAGCTGGTGGCCAACCTCCACATCCTCAATGGATCCGCCTGCCCTAACCTGGGCTAGCATATCCAAGAGGGTTTCCGCTTCTCCCTCCTCGGGCAGGTTGCACACGGGGAGCGCACATGCCTCCCGCTCATGATGTGCCTTCATCATGTTCACATGGAAGGGCTTCCGCCTTCCACGGGCAGGGTCCAGGGTGACCAGGTACGTCACAGGGTTGAGCTGCTGGTACACGAGGTATGGGCCTTCCCAGGCTGCCTGAAGCTTGTCCTGTGGTACGGGGACCAGTACCCACACCTTTTGACCCACTTGGTAGGTCCTCTCACAAGCGTTCTGGTCGTACCAACGCTTCTGATCGGCCTGGGCTTGAGCCATATTGTCGTGTACCAGTTGCGTCAAGGCCTGCATTTTGTCCCGGAAGCGCATGACATACTCGATAACCGACACTCCAGGGGTGGCCAAATCCCCTTCCCAAGCCTCTTTCACCAGAGCCAGGGGGCCCCGCACACGTCGCCCGTACAGGAGCTCAAACGGTGAGAATCCTGTTGAGGCCTGTGGAACCTCCCGGTAAGCAAATAACAGGTGTGGGAGATACCGCTCCCAGTCACGCCCATGGGAGTCGACCAACATCTTAAGCATCTGCTTTAAGGTGCCATTAAACCGCTCGCACAGGCCATTAGTCTGTGGATGGTACGGGCTGGCCACCAGATGTCGCACCTGGACTTGCTTACAGAGGGCCTCCATCAGCTGGGACATGAATTGGGTCCCCCGGTCAGTGAGCATTTCCTGGGGAAAACCCACTCGGGAGAAAATCTCCAGCAATGCGGTGGCCACCTTGTCAGCCCGAATGGACGACAAGGCCACTGCTTCTGGGTACCGGGTGGCATAGTCCACTACCGTCAGTAGGAAGCGTTTCCCGGAGCTGCTGGGGATGGCCAGCGGGCCGACCAGATCCACAGCCACCCTCCTGAAAGGCTCATCGATGATGGGCAGAGATACCAGTGGGGCTTTGGGGTGTGGCCCCGCCTTCCCCACTCTCTGACAGGTTTCACACGAACGGCAGTAGGCAGCCACATCGGCCCCCATTTTTGGCCAGTAGAAATGCTGGTTTAACCTGGCCTTGGTCTTAGCGATCCCTAGGTGTCCGGCCATCGGAATCTCATGTGCGATCCGCAACAACTCCGTCCGGAACGGATAGGGTACCACCAACTGTCGGTCCCTGGGCCACGCCTCCGGTGAACCCTGCTGGACCGTGACCCGGTACAGCCGTCCTTGGTCCCAGACCACTCGCTCCGGGTCCGAGTCCGAGGGAGGCTGTGCCGCCTGCTCCTTTAGAGCTTTCAGGCTGTCGTCAGCTTCTAACGCCGCCTGAAACCCCTGACTAGATGTGGCCAGAATCAACGAGACTGTCACATCTTCGGTCAGTACCCCGGGACCTGTGTCCTGGCCTCCACCTGACTCGGCTGCCACTTGGTCAGAAGGGGAAGAGCTATCGGACCTCCGGGAGGCCCCTTGGCTTCCAGCACTCCCACTGCGGGTGACAGCGGCCACAGCCGCTGCGACCGTGGGTCGTGCCTGCTCCTCCTCCGTTCCTGACCAAGTCGCCGGTTCAGGCAGACCTACCTGGCTTCCTGACACCCCGGTTGTGGGGGAACCCTGCACCGAGATCTTACCTGGGAGCACTTCCGCTCCGGGACCGGCCCCAATCTCACCTGCCTGTTCCCCCCCTGCAGCAACAGAACCCCGCTGTGAAATCTCTGGGGACCCTACATTGGCTGTGGTAGCCCCCACCCCACACACTGGTCCTCCCCCTGCAGCACCCTGCTCTCTGCTTATCCCTGCAGAGGGCAGCAGATCCCAGCTCACTGGCTGATCACTTGTAGAGGCATTGTCACACCTTCCTCCAAGCCCCTCCCCTGTCACAGCTGCAGCTGAGTGTGTGTCTATGGTGTCTGTGTAAGCAGAAAACTCAGAGTTCACTCCCTCCTCCCTTACATCATTCATAGATAACACATTAACATTGTCAGGAGGCATGTCAGTACTGGCTGAAGGTTCAGCCCTTGGGGGGGGCCCAAACTGGGAGGTTATCTGCCCCAAATCTGTCCCAAGTAGCACGTTTGCGGGGATCCGATCAGTTACCCCCACCTCTCTCACCCCTCGCCCTGCGCCCCAGTCCACATAAATGTCAGCAACAGGCAGCGCCGGGTCAATGCCTCCAATCCCGGAGACAGCGAGGGTTTTTCCAGGTATCAAGTCTTGGGGGGACACCATCTCAGGCCGCACGAGAGTCACCTCCGAGGCGCTGTCTCGCAGTCCTATGGTCACAGACCGGCCGACGGTGATAGGTTGGAAGCTGTCCAGGGACCTACCACCACCCCCACTCACACAATACACCTTGGGCGGCCCTTGGGACGGGGACGGAGCCGGGGCCTTGGGACGCTGAGGGCACATGGCCTTGAAGTGTCCAGGTAGGTTGCACTGGTGGCACCGTCTTGGTTCCGCTACGGGCCTGGAGAGGGGAGTTGAGGGGGACACCCCCTGCAGTCTAGGGGCAGGTGGGGCAGTCGCAGAGTTCATCTTACCCCCTCTCCAGGTGCTGCTGGTGGCTGCTCTCCTGGCCTCAGGAGCCCGATTGTTGGTGTAGTCATCGGCCAGGGCAGCTGTAGCCATGGACCCCTTTGGCTTCTGGTCTCGGATGAACTGGCGGAGATCCTCAGGGCAGTTCCACAAGAGTTGCTCCGTGATGAACAAGTCCAGGATCTCCGGTCCGGTGGAAAGCTGCAGGCCTTGGGTCCAGTGGTCGGCAGCTCGGGCAAGTGCCCGCCTGTGGTCAGCCCAGGAGTCCTTTGGTCCCTTCTGTAGGCTCCGGGACTTCTTGCGGTAGGACTCTGGAGTGAGGTTGTACTGTTGGATCAGGGCCCGCTTGATGGTGTCGTAGCCCTGATCTGCCTCAGCAGGCAAGTCCCCAAGGATATCCAGGGCCTTACCCCTTAAACGGGGGGTCAGGTATTTGGCCCACTGATCCTTGTCCAGATGGTGCTGCAGGCAAGTCCGTTCAAAAGCAGTCAAGAAAGAGTCCAAGTCTCCATCCTTCTCCAGCACTGGGAAGTCCTCAACACGGACCTTTGGAAGTTTGGTGTCTTGAAGGTCACGTGTGGCTGATGAGGGCCGGAGCTGAGCTAGCTGCAGCTGGTGGTCACGGTCTGCCTGTTGCCGTCGCTCCGCAGCCTCACGCTCTGCCTGGCGCTCTTCACGCGCTGCCTGCCGCTCTGCCCTGCGCTCTGCCAGGAGTTCCTTGTAGCCCTCCTGGTCTCCAGCCTGGAGAAGGGCCATAGCCATTTGAAGAAGGCTATCCGAGCCTCCCAGGCTCGGTGGAATGGCACGTGGTGATCTGCGGCCCGCTGCGGAGCCTGGTGATTCACTGTTCATTGCAGAGCGGAGGGCTGGCATCTGGCTCGTTGAGGACCCTTGGGTGAGCTGCTCCTCATCTTGTCCATAATTGCCAGGTTGTGCGCTGTCCTCTGCAGAACGGTTTTCTGGCGTCGAGCTCCTGGAGGACTCGTGGGCAACCTCCTCATTACTGTCCACAGCACCGTCCTCCCTCTCTTCGGCTCCTGCTTTAGCATTGGCCAGTTGCATAGCTCTGCTCCTGGTGCCATCAGCCATTCTTGCAGACTTTTGGTCACTGACACAGAACTGACACCTGATGCACCCACACACCTTACAGTATCTGCACTCTGACACTCTAGTGTTGAGCTAGTCTGAAGACCCCAGCAGCCACAGCTGCTGCAGGCAGTCTTTAGTGTCTGGGAGTTTGGGTCTCACACTCACACACACTATTATCTCGATCCCACCGCTTGCCACCAATATGTCACGAACCACCGGGGGGGTCACTCAGAAATCCCACGCGCTGGCTACCAGTACGTCACGATCGGGGGGTAACAAGCAGGAGTCAACCCTCCTTTATACCTCCCGACCGACAGGAAGAGCATGTGACGCGCTCTCTAGCGCCCCTCTTATAGTCAGGCCTCACAGATGGGAAAAAGGCTGTCAAATGTGTGAATAAAAAAAGCGAGAGGAAGAACTGCAGGAATGTCGGACTTCACAAAGAGGGGTAGGTTTCCAAAGCCCCCAAGTACAGCTCGCGTCAGGGCAACGGAGGGTGAAGCTGCCATAACTAGATGCATGGCACACTTTGACAGGGAAAAAAGTAATTGTTCAGCTCAGCACTCCATGTGATGCTCGGCACTCCATGTGTAGCTCGGCAGCTCCATGTGTAGCTCAGCACTCCATGTGATGCTCGGCACTCCATGTGTAGCTCGGCACTCCATGTGTTGCTCAGCACTCCATGTGATGCTCGGCACTCCATGTGATGCTTGGCACTCCATGTGATGCTCAGCACTCCATGTGTAGCTCGGCACTCCATGTGTAGCTCGGCACTCCATGTGATGCTCAGCACTCCATGTGTAGCTCGGCACTCCATGTGTTGCTCAGCACTCCATGTGATGCTCGGCACCCCATGTGATGCTCGGCACTCCATGTGATGCTCAGCACTCCATGTGTAGCTCGGCACTCCATGTGTAGCTCGGCACTCCATGTGATGCTCGGCACTCCATGTGATGCTCAGCACTCCATGTGATGCTCAGCACTCCATGTGTAGCTCGGCACTCCATGTGTAGCTCGGCACTCCATGTGATGCTCAGCACTCCATGTGTAGCTCGGCACTCCATGTGTTGCTCAGCACTCCATGTGATGCTCGGCACTCCATGTGATGCTCAGCACTCCATGTGATGCTCGGCACTCCATGTGTAGCTCAGCACTCCATGTGATGCTCGGCACTCCATGTGATGCTCAGCACTCCATGTGTAGCTCGGCACTCCATGTGATGCTCGGCACTCCATGTGTTGCTCGGCACTCCATGTGTTGCTCGGCACTCCATGTGTAGCTCGGCACTCCATGTGTTGCTCAGCACTCCATGTGTAGCTCGGCACTCCATGTGTAGCTCGGCAGCTCCATGTGTAGCTCGGCAGCTCCATGTGTAGCTCGGCAGCTCCATGTGTAGCTCGGCAGCTCCATGTGTAGCTCGGCAGCTCCATGTGTAGCTCGGCAGCTCCATGTGTAGCTCGGCAGCTCCATGTGTAGCTCGGCAGCTCCATGTGTAGCTCGGCAGCTCCATGTGTAGCTCGGCACTCCATGTGTTGCTCAGCACTCCATGTGTTGCTCAGCACTCCATGTGTTGCTCAGCAGCTCCATGTGTTGCTCAGCAGCTCCATGGGTTGCTCAGCACTCCATGTGTAGCTCAGCACTCCATGTGTAGCTCACCAGCTCCATGTGTAGCTCAGCAGCTCCATGTGTAGCTCAGCAGCTCCATGTGTAGCTCAGCAGCTCCATGTGTTGCTCAGCAGCTCCATGTGATGCTCGGCACTCCATGTGATGCTCGGCACTCCATGTGATGCTCGGCACTCCATGTGATGCTCGGCACTCCATGTGATGCTCGGCACTCCATGTGTTGCTCAGCACTCCATGTGTTGCTCAGCAGCTCCATGTGTAGCTCAGCACTCCATGTGTAGCTCAGCACTCCATGTATTGCTCCAGCAGCTCCTAGTCCAGTGCTCAGATCCAATGATTTAGCATCCACAGGTGCAACTTCAATCCAAGGAAGGGGGGAGGGGAGGAAAAAATCCAGCACCAAAGTAAAAAATTCCTATTTATTCCAACAATTTAAAACATGGATACAAGTGCAAATTATGCCTTACACGTTTTGGAGAGACAAAAAAGTTCCTTATTCCTCGGCACCATGCATACTTCGGTGCTGGATTCCCCCCCTCCTTCCTTGGATTGAAGTTTGACAGGGAATGCCGAGAATGTTCTAGCCCATGTCCTCCGTGTCCCCAACCGGTGATCACTGTGCTGGAATGCTGGGGGAAAGAAGATCCCACTACCCCGACCAGAAAAGGAAGAGTCACATGTGGGACACCTCAGCAATCATGAACCAGGATCTGCGGTCGGTCTTGGTAGAGGGCGAGGTTTCTGTTGGGGTCCTTGACTCCAGAACCTCAGTGACATTGATTAAAGACCATCTAGTACCCACTCACTGTAATGTTCTCGCCAGCCGTATGTTAACATAACTAGAGGAGAATATCTGAACATTTAAAGGCCTGGAATACATTTAGACAGGTAAAAGTCATGGAATGATGGAAGTAGTCGTAGGGCAGCACCTACCAGTAGGTATGCCCCTGTGCCGGCTGCATCCGATTATCCCAAAAGACTCGTGGTGCAGACTGATCAGTGGGTTTGAGCTGTTGTTAGGTGGATGGCACCGGCAGGAACATTCTGTGGTGTAACTTTCAAGGAAACCGGTAGACCGAGAGAAAGCGTAAGCCTCCATAGAAAAGGAATGCCTGGCCATAGTTTGGGCACTGAAGAAACTGTTACTAGTGATGGGCGAACTGCTCGGGTGCTATCTATGCGTAATGAGTATTTTGATGCTTAGGTCCTCGTTTATTGAGTATACTGGAAGTCAATGGAGAACTCGAGCATTTTTCCTGAAGATTTTAAAAAAAAATGCTCCATTGACTTCCAGTATACTCGGTAAACGAGCACCCGAACATCAAAATACTCGTTACGCATAGATAGCACCCAAACAGTTCGCTCATCACAGTTACCCTATGTTTATGGGAGGGAATTCACCATAATAATGGACCACAATCCATTGACCTGGCTATACCGGGTGCCGGGGGAGAATGGGCAATTGTTACAATGGAGCCTGGCATTACAACTGTTCAACTCTACTAGTTCTCACATAAAGGGGAGCGACCACGGCAATGCTGATGGGATGGCCCATCAAGAAAAACTGAGGAAGCCTCCAACCCCGGCCAGAAGAAGGAGGAATAGTCAACCTTATGCACTGTGGGAGAGGAGTGTGAGACGATGGCCACGGAGTAGAGACCAATGCATGTAGAGTGGACTTTTGTCAGCACGGAGTGCCGGTTATATCAACTTTATGTATGATTAGAGCTTGCTTTCCATTTAAGATGCTCTTGACGGAGCACCTCAGGGGCCTCCATTAAGCCAGTCTTCTCCCTGTAACAGAGTGTCAACCCCAGCCTTTCTCCATGGACTCTAATATAATCCGGCCTACAGTAGGAATCATTGTCCTGCATCTGGTAAGGGTTTGAGTGTCTTTTTTTTTTTTATCTCTACCAGAGGCTTCCCAAATACACAACTTTTCTCCTGGGCTTCTGGAAACTTCTGCATACTTTGAGCTACATGTAGAAGATGTTTATGGGGGTGGGTGTGCACACTTATGCCAATTTAGGGGGCTGATCCCAGGAGAAGGAGAATAATCAGACTCATGTTTGGTCAGTGAGTTGGTATTGTGACGTGGAGGGGACAGGATCTGTTGTTGCATCCAGATCCTGGTGCCCATGGATGGACTTTAGAGATTGGAGCCGGATACACGTGCTGCGGTCATTATATTCATCTGGAGGAGCATAAGGACTATGGCTGCTGTAAGATGATGTACGGGAGAAATACAATGATTGCATCGATCACCTGCCCGGGTGATTAATACAACCTCAGATCCTCACTCCACATAAAGCTGCTTCTGCAGGAGAGTCAAGTCTATGTAGAAGTCAATGTACAGAATACAGGCAGTCATTGGTAGAGATGAGCGATCCTTCCAAGTATCAGATCGGTTGAGGATGGCCAATCCGATCATCCAAACAGATCATCGATCTTAGCCGAACCCTTTAAATTCAATGGGAAACCAAAGTGATCTGATGAAAAATGGTGTGGGTGGCTGTAAAAGAAAGAAAATCAAAAAGTGTTAAAGTAGTACATACTTACTGCCTCCCTGCTGCTGCAACGCTGCTTCCGGGGCTGACCATGATCACTAATGCATGTTCATTGCTTTCTCCTTCCACCAGCATCTCTGATTGGCTGCTCTTGGACCACGCCACCACTGAGACAGTGTCTGTGATTGGTTGGCATCACAGGTGTCACTGTGCGTCTATATTGTGGTATAAAATAAATAAAACAATTGTCGTAGGTTCCCCATATTACGATACTCAGCACAGATAAGGCATACAGCTACAGGATGCAGCCCCCAGCCCTGCGCTTATCTTGGCTGTGTATCAAAATTGGGGGAACCGCATGTCGTTTTTTTTTTAATTATTTATTTCAATAATTGAAATAATAAAAGCCATATGCAGTTCCTCCTATTTTGATACCCAGCCAATATAAAGCCAACAGCTGAGGGCTGGTATTCTCAGGCTGGGGAGACCCATGGTTATTGATCCTCCCCCAGCCTAAAAATAGCAGCCTCCAAGAATTGCCACATCCATTAAATGCGACAATCCGTTCCCCCAGTTTTGATACCAGCCAGGGTAAAGCCACATAGCTGAAGGCTGGTATTCTCAAGATGGGGAGCCCCCCAGCCTAACAATATCAGCCAGCAGCCGCCCGGAATTGCCGCATCCATTAAATGCGACAGTCCTGGGACTCTACCCGGCTCATCCCGAATTGCCCTGGTGCGCTGGCAATCAGAGTAATAAGGAGTTAATGACAGTCCAAAGCTGCCACTAAGTCCTAGGTTAATCATGGCAGGCATCTATGAGACACATTCCATGATTAACCTGTAAGTGAAAGTAAATAAACACATATACCCGAAAAAAATCCTTTATTTGGAATAAAAGACAAAAAAACACCCTCTTTCACCACTTTATTAAAATCCCCAAATACCCCTCCAGGTCCGACGTAATCCACACGAGGTCCCGCGACGCATCCAGCTCTGCTACATCGGAAGCTGACCGGAGCGGCCACAGAACACGACTGCTCTGTCAGCTCCACGCAGCAACTGAACTTAATTGCGCTGTGAGCAGGGATGTCACTGACTTAGTGCCTGCGTGTGTGCAGTAATGATGGGTGCGGTAGTGCCTGCGTGTGTGTGTGGTGATGATGGGTGCGGTAGTGCCTGCGTGTGTGCGGTGATGATGGGGGCGGTAGTGCCTGCGTGTGTGTGTGGTGATGATGGGTGCGGTAGTGCCTGCGTGTGTGCGGTGATGATGGGGGCGGTAGTGCCTGCGTGTGTGCGGTGATGATGGGGGCGGTAGTGCCTGCGTGTGAGCGGTGATGTTGGGGGTGGTAGTGCCTGCCTGTGTGCGGTGATGATGGGGGCGGTAGTGCCTGCATGTGTGTGGTGATGTTGGGGTGCTAGTGCCTGCTGTGTGCGGTGATGATGGGGGCGGTAGTGCCTGCGTGTGCGGTGATGATGGGGGTGGTAGTGCCAGGGTGTGTGCGGTGATGATGGGGGCGGTAGTGCCTGCGTGTGTGCGGTGATGATGGGGGCGGTAGTGCCTGCGTGTGTGCGGTGATGATGGGGGCGGTAGTGCCTGCGTGTGTGCGGTGATGATGGGGGCGGTAGTGCCTGCGTGTGTGCGGTGATGATGGGGGCGGTAGTGCCTGCGTGTGTGCGGTGATGATGGGGGTGGTAGTGCCTGCGTGTGTGCGGTGATTTGATTTCTATGTGTATTCTATATGTCTGTGTCTGTGTGTGAGTGTGATGTGTGTGTATTCTATGTCTGCGTCTGTGAGTGTGATGTGTGTGTGAGTGTGGTGTGTCTGTCTGTGTCTGTGTGTGTTTACTCTCTGCTCCGCTTCCTCTTCCTCTCCTAGTGACGTCACTTCCTTGCAAAATGCAGGCAGTGATAAACATTGTCCCGAAAAACGTGAAATACCGTGGGAAAATGCAATGAAGCGCACAGAATTTGCTGCCTGCGTTATTCCTGCGCTATTTCATGATTACATTACAGTGAATGCAGTGAATATCGCAGTTCGCTGCAGAAGAGAAGTGACTGCTCATTCTTTTTCTCAAGAAAATCTACAGAAAGAATTTTCTTGAGAAAAAAACGCAGTGTGCACAGCTAAATTTTCCCCATAGGTTTTGCTGGGAAATGTCTGCAGAAAGGTTACAACCATTTTCTCAAGAAATTTCTGCTGCAAAAAAAGCGGGTAAAATGCAGTGTGCGCACAGGGCCTTATTTGTGCTGGTATCAAATTAGGGTAAATAAATAAATATAGCGCAAGGATCCGATCCAGCGAACGATCATATGATTTTAACATTTTCCGGTCTTTGCTGATCAGAATCGCTCATCTTAAGGTACCGTCACACTTTAGCGACGCTCCAGCGATCTGACCTGGTCAGGAACGCTGGAGCGTCGCTACATGGTCGCTGGTGAGCTGTCAATCAGGCAGATCTTCATAGAGATCAGCCACCAGCGACCCGTGTAACGACGCTGTGCTTGGTAACTATAGTACACATTGGGTTACTAAGCAAAGCGCTTTGCTTATAGCTACCCGATGTGTACCTTGGCTACGTGTGCAGGGAGCCGACTTCTAGAAGCTGCGGATGCTAGTAACCAAGGTAAATATCAGGTAACCAAGCAAAGCCTTTGCTTGGTTACCCAATGTGTACCTTGGTTACCAGCATCCGCAGAAGCCGGGTCCCTGCACATTCAGATCGTTGCTCTCTCGCTGTCACACACAGCGATGTGTGCTTCACAGCGAGAGAGCAACGTCCAAAAAATGGTCCAGGACATTCAGCAACAACCGGGACCTCACAGCAGAGGCCAAGTCGTTGCTGGATGTCACACACAGCGACATCGCTAGCAAGACCACTGTTGCATCACAAAAACCGTGACTCAGCAGCGAGGTCGCTAGCGATGTTGCTTAGTGAGACGTGGCCTTTAGTCATTGGTACTAAACTACGGTCACCTTAGGATTCTTGCTCCGGTGATGACTAAAGATGGTGTCACACATAGCGATGACGACAACAATGTCGCTGCTAAGTCACCATTTTCTGTGACGTTGCAGCAACGTCCCGACGCTGTCGCTGTGTGTGACATCCAGAAACAAGCTGGCCTCTGCTGTGAGGTCGCCGGTCGTTGCTAAATATCCTGCTTCATTTTTTGGTCGTCGCTCTCCCGCTGTGAAGCGCACATCGCTGTGTGTGACAGCGAGAGAGCGACGAAATTAATGTGCAGGGAGCAGGAGCCGGCATCTGGCAGCTGCGGTAAGCTGTAACCACGGTAAACATCGGGTAACCAAGAAGCCCTTTCCTTGGTTACCCGATATTTACCTTGGTTACTAGCGTCCGCCGCTCTCACGCTGCCAGTGGCGGCTCCCTGCTCTCTGCATACGTAGCCGGAGTACACATCGGGTAATTAACCCCATGTGTACTGTGGCTAGGAGTGACAAGTGGATGCAGCTCCCGCTCTGTCTATGGTGGGGGCTGCATCCAGAGCGCATGAAATCTGCTTTTTCACTGCATTCAGTACGCAGTGTTTCTGCAGCGATTTGAAGCACACGTGTGCTGTTCAAATCGCTGTAGAAATTTCTGCAGGGACACAATGCAACGTGGGCACATAGCCTTACTCGACTCAAGCAGGTCGGACGCTCTGACGGGCTCAACTCCACTAATGGAATAATGGAAGTCAATGATTGAGCAGTCTGGCTCTCCACCATATATAGCCAGCCATAAGCAGACCATTTCTGTGGAAGGGTGGTCTGGGTTTTTTTGGGTTTTTTTTAAACACTACATCCAAACACATTATTTTTGCTCCCAGTGAGAGCTGTCTAGAGACTGCAAGGGGCTCTGAAGGCCCCGTCATACGCTACGATATGTCGTCGGGGTCACGGAATTCGTGACACACATCCGGCATCGTTAGAGATATAGCGTGTGACACCTCCGAACGACTGTGAACGAGCAAAAATACTCGCCTTAACATTGCTCATTGACACATCGCTCATTTTCATAATGTCGTTCCTCCTTCTGCGCGCCGTTGGTTCGTCGTTCCCGAGGCAGCACACATCGCTCCGTGTGACACCCCGGGAACGATGAACACAGCTTACCTGCATCCACCGGCAATGAGGAAGGAAGGAGGTGGGCGGGATGTTACGTCCCTCTCATCTCCGCCCCTCCGCTTCTATTGGCCGGCCGCTGTGACGTTGCTGTGACGCCGAACGTTCTCCCCCATCAGGAAGAGGATGTTCGCCGCCCACAGCGACGTCGCCCGGGAGGTAAGTGCGTGTGACGGGGTTAACGACATTGTGCACCACGGGCAACTAATTGCCTGTGACACACAAACGACAGGGGCGGGTGCGATCGTACGATATATCGTTGCATGTGACGGGGCCTTTACTGGGGTGGCAGCTTGCATCATTTGCTGAAGGGAGCCAGGTCTGTGTGTCGGATCATTCACGAACAAGCACCCGCGATACTCAGCCAATCACCCAGATACTTGGCCAAGCGTACCTGAGTACCCTGATGCTTGGCCGTATATTGAGCAGTGATGATCCACCTCTCATCCTACGGGAGGCCTCCATTCCTTGTAATTATCTAACTGCCGTTCTTGAACTGACTCTAACTTCTGAATGTCCTTTTTAATATGTGAAGCCCAAAACTGGATCCCATATTCCAGATATGGCCTTACAAATGATTTATAGAGGGGTAACAATACACTGGGTTCTCGGGATCTCTCTTTTTCTCCTCCCTTTTGCAGCTGTTGCTTGACATTGAGTGCTGCTGCTCAGCTTACCTGTAACCAGAATCCCTCGGCCTTTCTTCCATTCTGTAGTCCCGAGTTTACTTCCATTCAGGGCTATATTAGCCACTAAGCATCCATGGTCTGGTGCCTAGGGCGGCAGACTGCTGGGGCGTCACTTTCTGACAGCCCAAACAATTTTTTTTTTTTTTTTTACATCCTCTCCCCCTCTGTTACACAGTCTAATAAATCTGCTTTGGAGAGAGGAAGGTGCACCTGCATTTATTTGTATTTGCATCTTTAAGACACAAATACAAATAAACTATGGGCATAGGGGGCTGATTGACCCCTAAAGTGCCGGCACCTGCACTTCCGGGGTCAGAGGTGTGCCAATCAGCTCCCTGCTGCAGAGTGCAATGCTGCAGACACCACAGATGAGGAGGACGCAACTGGTGTCGGAGACTGAAGAGGACATGACACTCAACAGAGCAGGAGGAGGGCGGCGGATACCGGAGCAGATAAGTGCTCGCAGAGCTGAAGATTTATAGGGAAGATGTATGAGGCAGCGTATGTTAAGAGGGATTGTGTGGAGTAATATTCTTTTACAGGGAGCACAGTGAGGAGCAGTTATTTTTCAGGGGCACAGCATAGGGCTTCTTTAAGGCACAGCATTGGTGGATATTTTTATTCAGGAACATTATAATGACATTGTTATTTTTCAGGGCACCATGGTGTGATGTGATGTAGAAGAACGGAGAAGAGGGAAGTCTGCAGAGACCGAGCTGTGGATGTGACATCATTATGGAGTCAGGGACATGAGAAAACAGCGATCGATGAGTGAATTATCACAGGCATTACACTGCACTAAAATTTACACAGGTTTAGGGGAGAAAAGTACCAGAGTAATTCATTAATATTTGCAGAAAAATTTACTTTTATTTAATAGGAAAATGAGGGCGCTTTGGTGCAGCACTGGTGTGGTCTTTGCTTCGGTGCACCGTTGGTGCGGTCCTTTCTTTGGTGCACTGTTGTTGTGGTTTTTGCTTTGATGCACCGTTGGTATGGTCCTTACTTTGGTGCAGCGTTGGTGTGGTCTTTGCTTTGGTGCAGCATTGGTGTGGTCTTTGCTTTGGTGCACCGTTGGTGCGGTCCTTGCTTTGGTGCACTGTTGTTGTGGTTTTTGCTTTGATGCATCGTTGGTATGGTCCTTGCTTTGGTGCAGCATTGGTGTGGTCTTTGCTTTGGTGCAGCATTGGTGTGGTCTTTGCTTTGGTGCACTGATGGTGTAGTCCTTGCTTTGGTGCACCATTGGTGTGGTCCTTGCTTCGGTGCAGCATTGGTGTGGTCTTTGCTTTGGTGCAGCATTGGTGTGGTCTTTGCTTCGGTGCACTGATGGTGTAGTCCTTGCTTTGGTGCACCATTGGTGTGGTCCTTGCTTCGGTGCAGCATTGGTGTGATCTTTGCTTTGGTGCAGCATTGGTGTGGTCTTTGCTTCGGTGCACTGATGGTGTGGTCTTTGCTTCGGTGCAGCATTGGTGTGGTCTTTGCTTTGGTGCACCATTGGTGTGGTCCTTGCTTCGGTGCAGCATTGGTGTGATCTTTGCTTTGGTGCACCATTGGTGTGGTCCTTGCTTCGGTGCAGCATTGGTGTGATCTTTGCTTTGGTGCAGCATTGGTGTGGTCTTTGCTTCGGTGCACTGATGGTGTGGTCTTTGCTTCGGTGCACTGATGGTGTAGTCCTTGCTTTGGTGCACCATTGGAGTGGTCCTTGCTTCGGTGCAGCATTGGTGTGATCTTTGTTTTGGTGCACTGATGGTGTGGCCTTTGCTTCGGTGCACCGTTGGTTTGGCCTTTGCTTCGGTGCACTGTTGGTGTGGTCTTTGCTTTGGTGCACCGTTGCTGTAGTCTTTGCTTTGTTTTCAATAATGTTTTATTACATGAAGAAAGTACATTTAACAATATTTATGAGTTATGAATTGGCTTCAAACTTTCAATACATATATTTCATATCCTATAAATGCTTATAATTTTATTTTATATGAGGGAAAAGGAAAAGATGGGCGGGATGAGAGGGGTAAGAATATTTTATTAGGGGAGAAACCAGGGGAAGAATGAGGTAAGTGGGTAATACGGAAAGAGGTTGGGGAAACATTCCTGCTTATTTAGTTCATGTAAAATATTGTTATGATCGCTTATTAATATTAACAAACAATTGTTTAAAATAATAACTCTTCTCTTCTTTTCTTTTATAGGCCCTATAGAGTTAAAACAGAAAAGGGAGAAAAGGAAAGAAAGGGAAATCAGCAAGGGGAAGAGGGGAATTAAAATTCAAAGCTTAGATTAAAATATCATTGGAAAGGGGCGTGGCCTGGACACAGAGCAGAGAGGACGCACTTTAGCTTGGCTCCTGCACACATTGCCGGTTTACTGGATTCTGTGACCCTCCTGGATTTGAAATCTGCATCTAGGGACAGCTAGAAGACCTCTGGCTGATGTGAGATACCTAGTGGGAACATCAGCTGAACGGGAGGAAGAGGAGGAACGTTTGTGTTACTCACCCTGTGAAGGCCTGGTCTCCTGGAGAGCACACGTGGAGCAGGGAAAGTCCCGGAGTGTAATTGTGGTGAGCAGAGCCCCTGCAGAGAACGATACAATACATCTGAGGAGGGGGGCGAGCGGGTGCCCTGGGTTCAGCAGTGAGGAGTGACAGTTCTGATTCCCTGGAGGCCCTGACATTGCCTCGTAGAGGTATATAGTGGGGACATTCTGGTTCCCTTCCCCCAGACACAGGAGTGGAGAAGAGGGAGTGGGAAGAGTTCATGACAGTGCCTCAGAAAAGTTACTCAGAGCCCGCCTTTTTTTTTATGTATCTACAACTCTTTGCTCCCTGTATACCACTCTATCGCCACCTGGTGGTCACTGTTGACATTAGCCTGCTGCAAGGGGAGCACAGGAGGGAGATGTGAAAGTGATGTGCGTCCCTGCATAATGTCTGCATAGAGGGGGAGGACTGCCCTACCGTCCGTATAGAGGACATAAGTAGACAGCTACAATTTTAATAGTATCATACCAATAAACAATATTGGAAGGAGACATTATACTCTGCACTGTCTGGGTGACAATCTGGCTGGGCTGAGGAGGAGAAGAGGACCAGGCTGGTCATACAGATTACGAAGGGGACAGCCATTTGTGACCCCCTTAGACAAGTTTCTTACTAAGAGAGACTGTGCTGTGGAAGATCCTATGCCACCAAAGTCACAAAGACAATCAACCCATAAAGGCAGTCAGGTGAAAAATAAAACAGCGAGGGCGTAGAGTCTAAGTCCATATCCAATGGATCTGCCCGCGCTGTTTTATTTTTCTGCTCTGGTGTCTCAACAGGAGGACAGGGGAGGGTCACATGACTCCTGACCATAAAAACTTGAAAAAATATCTGAATCTTCTTCCTACCAAAGAGGACTTTAAATCCCTGATCTCAGAAGTGAAATAAGCCTGTAGGTCAGAAATTAACTCAATTCTTCAGGATGTTAAGTTATTACACCCAGTATACAGGACAGGAGAAGTGGCACTGTGCAGTGTATATATACAGAATAATACAGATACTGAGGATTACACCCAGTATACAGGACAGGAGAAGTGGTACTGTGCAGTGTATATATACAGAATAATACAGATACTGAGGATTACACCCAGTATACAGGACAGGAGAAGTGGTACTGTGCAGTGTATATATACAGACTAATACAGACACTGAGGATTACACCCAGTATACAGGACAGGAGAAGTGGTACTGTGCAGTGTATATATACAGAATAATACAGATACTGAGGATTACACCCAGTATACAGGACAGGAGAAGTGGCACTGTGCAGTGTATATATACAGAATAATACAGACACTGAGGATTACACCCAGTATACAGGACAGGAGAAGTGGTACTGTGCAGTGTATATATACAGAATAATACAGGTACTGAGGATTACACCCAGTATACAGGACAGGAGAAGTGGTACTGTGCAGTGTATATATACAGAATAATACAGGTACTGAGGATTACACCCAGTATACAGGACAGGAGAAGTGGTACTGTGCAGTGTATATATACAGAATAATACAGATACTGAGGATTACACCCAGTATACAGGACAGGAGAAGTGGTACTGTGCAGTGTATATATACAGAATAATACAGATACTGAGGATTACACCCAGTATACAGGACATGACTGATGGACTAGTGAATTGCGCTCCTGGTAATCTAATAAATAAGACACCACACACTGCGTGACATGGATTAAAATTTTGGCCACAGCAGCCCTTTATTTTAATAAGAAAAAACATCAATAAGAAAAAACAAGATTATCGGCCCAGAGATGTGGTTGTTATAAATCCCAGCCCCATATCCCCCTCCGCCGTGTACACCTAGCTCAAGGGGGAATCTGGGTATACCCCTTGATCATTTTCCTTGTGTCCGCTGAGCTCCTCCCCAGGGACCCATATTCCACTGTCCGCTGAGCTCTGGCCCAGGGACCCCATTAAAAACATAATTCTCCAACCAACAAAGAGGGGGTTTAAACAACCACATCCCGCCGCCGCCAAATGCTGCTGTAACATACAATATTAAAATGTTAATACAATATTAATATGTTGATATGACATTGTCAATTTGGATACATTACTGATAACAATTGATACAATACGATACAATACTAATAATGTTGATAAAATACCGATGATGTTGAATACCAATAACATTGTTAGAATATTGACAGTGTTGCAAAGTCCTGATATTGATACATTTCCCTTTATTATAGGGAGGGTGGGTGGGACAACTGCTTGTTCAGTCTTTAAGTCCAGGACAAAGGAATGACACCTTAACATGGGACCTATTTCTTATATGGCCCCTGCCCCCATCTCTCCTCCTGCTCGCTCGCCCACCACCACATTCCTTAGGTAAAAACCCCCATCCCTTACTCCTTAACCCTTTCCTGGATCTATCACTGCCTCAGTCATGTACGTTACGTCTATCTGCCTTCACTCTGCTGGAGAAGTGGTACTGTGCAGTGTATATATACAGAATAATACACATACCGAGGATTACACCCAGTATACAGGACAGGAGAAGTGGTACTGTGCAGTGTATATATACAGAATAATACAGGTACTGAGGATTACACCCAGTATACAGGACAGGAGAAGTGGCACTGTGCAGTGTATATATACAGAATAATACAGGTACTGAGGATTACACCCAGTATACAGGACAGGAGAAGTGGTACTGTGCAGTGTATATATACAGAATAATACAGATACTGAGGATTACACCCAGTATACAGGACAGGAGAAGTGGTACTGTGCAGTGTATATATACAGAATAATACAGATACTGAGGATTACACCCAGTATACAGGACAGGAGAAGTGGTACTGTGCAGTGTATATACAGAATAATACAGATACTGAGGATTACACCCAGTATACAGGACAGGAGAAGTGGTACTGTGGAGTGTATATATACAGAATAATACAGATACTGAGCATTACACCCAGTATACAGGACAGGAGAAGTGGTACTGTGCAGTGTATATACAGAATAATACAGATACTGAGGATTACACCCAGTATACAGGACAGGAGAAGTGGTACTGTGCAGTGTATATATACAGAATAATACAGATACTGAGGATTACACCCAGTATACAGGACAGGAGAAGTGGTACTGTGCAGTGTATATATACAGAATAATACAGATACTGAGGATTACACCCAGTATACAGGACAGGAGCAGTGGTACTGTGCAGTGTATATATACAGAATAATACAGATACTGAGGATTACACCCAGTATACAGGACAGGAGAAGTGGTACTGTGCAGTGTATATATACAGAATAATACAGGTACTGAGGATTACACCCAGTATACAGGAAAGGAGAAGTGGTACTGTGCATTGTATATATACAGAATAATACAGATACTGAGGATTACACCCAGTATACAGGACAGGAAGAGTGGTACTGTGCAGTGTATATATACAGAATAATACAGGTACTGAGGATTACACCCAGTATACAGGACAGGAGAAGTGGTACTGTGCAGTGTATATACACAGAATAATACAGATACTGAGGATTACACCCAGTATACAGGGCAGGAGGAGTGGTACTGTGCAGTGTATATATACAGAATAATACAGATACTGAGGATTACACCCAGTATACAGGACAGGAGAAGTGGTACTGTGCAGTGTATATATACAGAATAATACAGATACTGAGGATTACACCCAGTATACAGGACAGGAAGAGTGGTACTGTGCAGTGTATATATACAGAATAATACAGATACTGAGGATTACACCTAGTATACAGGACAGGAGAAGTGGCACTGTGCAGTGTATATATACAGAATAATACAGATACTGAGGATTACACCCAGTATACAGGACAGGAGAAGTGGTACTGTGCAGTGTATATATACAGAATAATACAGATACTGAGGATTACACCCAGTATACAGGACAGGAGAAGTGGTACTGTGCAGTGTATATATACAGAATAATACAGATACTGAGGATTACACCCAGTATACATGACTGATGGACTAGTGAATTGCGCTCCTGGTAATCTAATAAATAAGACACCACACACTGCGTGACATGGATTAAAATTTTGGCCACAGCAGCCCTTTATTTTAATAAGAAAAAACATCAATAAGAAAAAACAAGATTATCGGCCCAGAGATGTGGTTGTTATAAATCCCAGCCCCATATCCCCCTCCGCCGTGTACACCTAGCTCAAGGGGGAATCTGGGTATACCCCTTGATCATTTTCCTTGTGTCCGCTGAGCTCCTCCCCAGGGACCCATCTATTCCACTGTCCACTGAGCTCCTCCCCAGGGACCCATATTCCACTGTCCGCTGAGCTCTGGCCCAGGGACCCCATTAAAAACATAATTCTCCAACCAACAAAGAGGGGGTTTAAACAACCACATCCCGCCGCCGCCAAATGCTGCTGTAACATACAATATTAAAATGTTAATACAATATTAATATGTTGATATGACATTGTCAATTTGGATACATTACTGATAACAATTGATACAATACGATACAATACTAATAATGTTGATAAAATACCGATGATGTTGAATACCAATAACATTGTTAGAATATTGACAGTGTTGCAAAGTCCTGATATTGATACATTTCCCTTTTTTATAGGGAGGGTGGGTGGGACAACTGCTTGTTCAGTCTTTAAGTCCAGGACAAAGGAATGACACCTTAACATGGGACCTATTTCTTATATGGCCCCTGCCCCCATCTCTCCTCCTGCTCGCCCACCACCACATTCCTTAGGTAAAAACCCCCATCCCTTACTCCTTAACCCTTTCCTGGATCTATCACTGCCTCAGTCATGTACGTTACGTCTATCTGCCTTCACTCTGCTTGACTGATGGACTAGTGAATTGCGCTCCTGGTAATCTAATAAATAAGACACCACACACTGCGTGACATGGATTAAAATTTTGGCCACAGCAGCCCTTTATTTTAATAAGAAAAAACATCAATAAGAAAAAACAAGATTATCGGCCCAGAGATGTGGTTGTTATAAATCCCAGCCCCATATCCCCCTCCGCCGTGTACACCTAGCTCAAGGGGGAATCTGGGTATACCCCTTGATCATTTTCCTTGTGTCCGCTGAGCTCCTCCCCAGGGACCCATCTATTCCACTGTCCACTGAGCTCCTCCCCAGGGACCCATATTCCACTGTCCGCTGAGCTCTGGCTCAGGGACCCCATTAAAAACATAATTCTCCAACCAACAAAGAGGGGGTTTAAACAACCACATCCCGCCAAGACTCGCTCTTGTGACACCTTACAAGAGTGAGTTCCTCCACAACTTAATGGCTCGTTCTACTCCTTCTTGTATTCCCAACATCCATATATCAATGCCAATGTCATTAAGATGTACCTTATCATCTCTCCAAAAATGTTCCTTTGTATTTTCCAGCATCTGGTGACGTATGGCCACCCCTCCGTTTTCCAACACAAATTTTGTTATTTTTTTATTAACCTTTATCCTTGTATTATTGATGCGAGCCACTGATCGCGCTGTTCTCCACATTTGTCTAGCTACTATATCCGACCAGACCACCACTGTTTCTGGGTAAGACCTCCATAAATTCAACATATCAAGCTTTATGTTCCTAACTAAATGTCTTGATGTTCTTATTGCTAAATCATTACCACCTAAATGGATAAGTAAGACGTCCGGGGGGCGGTAGAACTCCACATGATACTGGATTTCTTTTAACAGCTGATGCCACTGCATTCCCCTCTTTCCTATCCATGTCACCCGTGCCAAGGAACTGGGCAACCCTAACTGTTTGCCATTAGGCCTGACTGCTGCACGTAAGGCCCCCCAAAAAACAATTGAATGTCCCATGATCCAAACCAGGCATTGCTGTTCAGCTAAAACAAAAAACAAAAACACAATTATCACACAATTGTCTAAATGAAGACACAACTACTATAAGATTACCACAATGTACACATATATATACATGTACGCCATTTATAATAAATGTAATCGAATGTAACTCTTAAATCTGCTCGATTCCCATCTCCCGATTTTTTTAACTATGTCAGGCCCTAAGCCCCATCTAGCAGCTTCTGTGGCTGCTCCTATCCTAAATGAGTGTGAAGTGAATGCATTTGGAGACTCTCCCAATATTGTCAGGCATTTTTTAAGAACTGCTGTGAATTGAAATTGTGACAATGACTTACAATCCTCATGAATTAGTAATGAACCTTGGATATTTGGCCTTCTTGAGACATAGTTTCTAAAACAGATGACCGGGCAGGCCCTGGACCCGCTTAAAGGAAACAATGTGATCCATTTTCCTCTACCCTGTTGATCAGTTTTTGACTTTGCCAGAAAACATTCCAATCTGTCTGTGTACTGATGCACGTCCTCGGCTTGTAGACCCCCTCTGTCTGTGTACTGATGCACGTCCTCGGCTTGTAGACCCCCTCTGTCTGTGTACTGATGCATGTCCTCAGCTTGTAGACCCCCTCTGTCTGTGTACTGATGCACGTCCTCGGCTTGTAGACCCCCACTTCTGGTGGAGCTACTCGCCACCAACTCGCTGATTCTAAAAGCGCCAAAAAAGGCCAGTGTGAATGCACAACTAAAGAGAAACACTTCAAAGGGACTGCTCCAGACTCGGCCTAGTACACTCAGTATCTGCTGCAATAACTGGAAAGAAATCGGACGCCGTTTATCTCTGGTCTTCTTACAACTTTCCTGTAACCCTTTAGGGCCTGCTTAACTAAAAAATGCTTTGTGTAATCAGTGAAGTCGTGCAACTTAAACCAAAAGCTAATCCAGACATTTTACTATCAATAGTGGACAATGAAGTACCGTCCACAAAGGCCCTGCTAATGTAAAATAACAACAAGGAAACATTGTCATGTACACTGGCATCATGTGCCACTAGAGCACACAAGTCTTCCCATTCCCTCCATGCTGACTGGTACCTCTGCCATGTGCTTACACCCACAGACCGTTCTATCAGAGCGTATGCGGTGTCACTGGCAGTGACCACAGAAAATCCGGACACTTCTTGCCTTGTACCTCTGCCATCGGGGCTAACGAACGGAATCTGTCCCACTGAAAACGAGACAGAGCATCAGCCACAGAATTGCAAACACCGGGGACATGCACAGCTGTAATCTGACAATTTGACTTTAAACAGCGCAGCACTAGATGACGCAGCAACGTAACAACAGGCAGGGAAGAAGCTGATTGTTTGTTGATGACTTCTACAACTCCCAAGTTATCACAATGAAATCTCACTTTTCGGTTTTGGAAAATATTGTACCAAATTTCACAAGCAACCACTATGGGGAACAATTCAAGGAGTACTAAGTTTCGTGTTAACCCATTGTTTCTCCAACTCTCTGGCCACCTATCTGCACACCACTGTCCCGAACAATATGCACCAAAACCAGTTGACCCCGCTGCATCAGTGTGGATGTCTAGATCAAAATTTGAAACCGGTGGTCTGATCCACAATGACCTCCCATTAAACTCTATTAAGAACTGTTCCCATACCGCCAGATCGTCCTTTAATGTTCTAGCCAGCCGCACAAAGTGATGTGGAAAGGTTATGCCTGAGGTAGCTGCAGCTAGGCGCCTACAAAAAACTCTACCCATTGGAATAATGCGACACGCAAAGTTCATTTTCCCTAACAGCGATTGTAGATCCTTTAATCTGATCTTACGGTGAGATCTAGCTTCTCTGACTGCCTCCAGCAGATCACTGACCTTGTCATCCGGTAATCTGCACTCCATTGCTTCACTGTCAATCAAAATTCCTAAAAACTTGATAAGTGTAGACGGGCCTTCTGTTTTATCTGATGCTAACGGTACTCCAAAACACTTAAAAACCGACTGAATCGCTGCCAATAATGAAGCACAAACAAATGACTTTGGTGGACCAATACATAGGAAATCATCTAGATAATGCAGGACAGAACGCACGCCGGCTTCCTTCTTTACTACCCACTCCAAAAATGTGCTAAATGATTCAAACAAGGAGCATGAGATGGAGCAGCCCATCGGTAAACACAAGTCTACATAAAACATTCCCTGCCACTGACAACCCAAGAGATGGAAGCTTTCTGGATGGACTGGTAAGAGTCTAAAGGCAGCTTCAATGTCTGTTTTTGCCATTAAAGCTCCTCTGCCGTACTTCTGAACCCATGCAATCGCTGTATCAAATGAAGTATACGAGACTGTGCAAAGTTCCTGATCGATTCCATCATTAACTGAGCTTCCATGAGGGAAGGACAGATGATGGATCAGCCTAAACTTATTGGGTTCCTTCTTTGGGACCACCCCCAATGGAGAGACCCTTAAGTTTTCTATTGGCATTTTGGGGAATGGGCCTGCCATGCGGCCCAGGTCAATTTCTTTGTTTAGTTTTGTGGAGACAATGTGAGAATATGTATAAGCTGAAGCAAGGTTACGAGAACAGGTTAATGGGCCTGAAGTAGATGGGATCTTAAAACCTTCTGAGAAGCCCTCCCCCAGCAATTGTGCTGCTTTTCTATCTGGGTACCTGCTTAGATAGCCCACCATCTCCCCGAGTCTAATTGGGGTTTCCCCCTTTTTGGTTAATCTCTGCTGTTGGGGTTTTATTTCGTGTAAAGCATTTTGATAGGCTATGGTTTCCACTACAGAAGCTGCATTCATGTTTGTACCTGCATGTGTTTCCGAATCTGCACTGGCTATCATTGAACTGCCAGCAGCAACCTTTTCTGTTTGCTGCCGACAATCCGATTGCTGATGATCTGCCGACATAGCCCTGAAAGGGCTGATTAACCCCACGTGGCGCTGTCATGAGACGCATCCATAAACTAATATCTTTGTGATCCCAACGAATCCCTTGGCGACCAGCCTTTCGTTGGCGAAACTGCTCATCATAGCGCAGCCATGCTAAACCTCCATACACACGGTGCGCCTCCCCGATAGAATTCATGTAACAAAATAAGGCAGAGCAATGTTCAGGAGTTTTTTGGCCTATTACACTTGCTAATATGGCAAAGGCCTGGAACCAATTGCTAAATGTTTGGGGGATGAGACAATACCGTCTTTCTTGTTCCTCTCTTTTCCTCTCATCAAACCTTACTCTATCCAAGTTATATTTTTCTAAGGGCAATAATGAAAATATTTCCACATATTCGTCGGCCCAAATCTTCTCCCTAACCTCCTGTTTCAAATGAATTCCTAGAGGACCCTCAAAACATACATATAATTCTCCTTTTGCTGCATCAGATAATGGAACCCCTTGTGAAATTACTGCGTCCTCCTGTGTCTCTGGATCAGCACACGACTGACTTACCACCTCCGGTGTCCGGGGACCATTTCCACACCATGCAGCAATAGGAGAAGAAGTTATGGGTAAGCTAGACTGACTCAAAGCCTCCTTAACCCCTGACACTAATTGCTGTACTACTGAATTAAGATCCCATCCTACATTGCCGGGACCTGTACCCCAAACTGCGCCCACTGGATTCATTACAGGTGTTGTTACACTAGATATAGGACAAGAAAAAGTGTTCTCACCAATACCTGGCTGCGTCCTAGGTTGACCAGCCGTCCGTGACGTATTAGTTATAGTCTCTACAGCCCCTCCATTATTGAAGTGCTGCGTGCTGCTGCCCTCTAGTGGGCAGTCGTTATCTGTGTCATAGTCATTGTCTGGAATCTCTTCTGAGTCTTGTAGCTGTAGATTTCTTGCCTGACTCACATCCTGAGCCGGCCGATGAAGTCTTTGTCTGGTTAAAGTACTTTTGCGCAGTTGTCTTTTTGGATTCCTGCCACTCCTCGTGTAATGAGAACCCGGATCCGGAAATGTTGTGTGTCCTAAGCCCATCCCCCCGTGTTGGTTTATTTCCTGGGGTAAGGCCGTATGATGTCCTCTAGAATGATACAAAGTTTGTTGAGGAAGTTCTAAGGATTCATGGTGGGCTGTGGTCACGTCAGTTGTAGCTTGTGTGGCTGCTTCTCTGGCTGGCACCTCAGTAGAGCTGGACTTTCTCCTTGCACTTCTTGGTGTCTCTCTGGTTAGATGGTCTGGCTCTTTTCTCTGTCCTTTGTTATTCTTGTACTGTAATTTCCTTCCTGGTTTGTAAGCAGGATCAGAGGCCGTGCTGCGCTTTGCTCTTTTCCTAGAGGTAACGGAAGGACTTATGATCCTATTGTGAGTCCTATTGGCCATTTCAGAAGTTAGTCTCTCAGGAGGTCTTGATCTTCTTAGAGTTTGATGTTCAGAAAGTTCAGAAGGGACAGATGCTGTATCCCGGGCATTCTTCAGCAATTCGTCTAGCTGGGCCTGAATCCATTCGGGCCTACATGTCAAAGCCGCGGCCTGAACGCTCTTCAGCAAGGCATCCACAACTGCTTGTTCAGTCTTTAAGTCCAGGACAAAGGAATGACACCTTAACATGGGACCTATTTCTTATATGGCCCCTGCCCCCATCTCTCCTCCTGCTCGCTCACCCCCACCACCACATTCCTTAGGTAAAACCCCCGCATCCCTTACTCCTTAACCCTTTCCTGGATCTATCACTGCCTCAGTCATGTACGTTACGTCTATCTGCCTTCACTCTGCTGGACAGGAGAAGTGGCACTGTGCTGTGTATATATACAGAATAATACAGGTACTGAGGATTACACCCAGTATACAGGACAGGAGGAGTGGTACTGTGCAGTGTATATATACAGAATAATACAGGTACTGAGGATTACACCCAGTATACAGGACAGGAGAAGTGGTACTGTGCAGTGTATATATACAGAATAATACAGATACTGAGGATTACACCCAGTATACAGGACAGGAGAAGTGGTACTGTGCAGTGTATATATACAGAATAATACAGGTACTGAGGATTACACCCAGTATACAGGACAGGAGGAGTGGTACTGTGCAGTGTATATATACAGAATAATACAGGTACTGAGGATTACACCCAGTATACAGGACAGGAGAAGTGGTACTGTGCAGTGTATATATACAGAATAATACAGATACTGAGGATTACACCCAGTATACAGGACAGGAGAAGTGGTACTGTGCAGTGTATATATACAGAATAATACAGACACTGAGGATTACACCCAGTATACAGGACAGGAGAAGTGGTACTGTGCAGTGTATATATACAGAATAATACAGATACTGAGGATTACACCCAGTATACAGGACAGGAGAAGTGGTACTGTGCAGTGTATATATACAGAATAATACAGATACTGAGGATTACACCCAGTATACAGGACAGGAGAAGTGGTACTGTGCAGTGTATATATACAGAATAATACAAACACTGAGGATTACACCCAGTATACAGGACAGGAGAAGTGGTACTGTGCAGTGTATATATACAGAATAATACAGATACTGAGGATTACACCCAGTATACAGGACAGGAGAAGTGGTACTGTGCAGTGTATATATACAGAATAATACAGATACTGAGGATTACACCCAGTATACAGGACAGGAGAAGTGGTACTGTGCAGTGTATATATACAGAATAATACAGATACTGAGGATTACACCCAGTATACAGGACAGGAGAAGTGGTACTGTGCAGTGTATATATACAGAATAATACAGATACTGAGGATTACACCCAGTATACAGGACAGGAGAAGTGGTACTGTGCAGTGTATATATACAGAATAATACAGATACTGAGGATTACACCCAGTATACAGGACAAGAGAAGTGGTACTGTGCAGTGTATATACAGAATAATACAGATACTGAGGATTACACCCAGTATACAGGACAGGAGACGTGGTACTGTGCAGTGTATATATACAGATACTGAGGATTACACCCAGTATACAGGACAGGAGAAGTGGTACTGTGCAGTGTATATACAGAATAATACAGGTACTGAGGATTACACCCAGTATACAGGACAAGAGAAGTGGTACTGTGCAGTGTATATACAGAATAATACAGGTACTGAGGATTACACCCAGTATACAGGACAGGAGAAGTGGTACTGTGCAGTGTATATATACAGAATAATACAGATACTGAGGATTACACCCAGTATACAGGACAAGAGAAGTGGTACTGTGCAGTGTATATACAGAATAATACAGATACTGAGGATTACACCCAGTATACAGGACAGGAGGAGTGGTACTGTGCAGTGTATATATACAGAATAATACAGATACTGAGGATTACACCCAGTATACAGGACAAGAGAAGTGGTACTGTGCAGTGTATATACAGAATAATACAGATACTGAGGATTACACCCAGTATACAGGACAGGAGAAGTGGTACTGTGCAGTGTATATATACAGAATAATACAGATACTGAGAATTACACCCAGTATACAGGACAGGAGAAGTGGTACTGTGCAGTGTATATATACAGAATAATACAGATACTGAGGATTACACCCAGTATACAGGACAGGAGAAGTGGTACTGTGTAGTGTATATATACAGAATAATACAGATACTGAGGATTACACCCAGTATACAGGACAGGAGAAGTGGTACTGTGCAGTGTATATATACAGAATAATACAGACACTGAGGATTACACCCAGTATACAGGACAGGAGAAGTGGTACTGTGCAGTGTATATATACAGAATAATACAGATACTGAGGATTACACCCAGTATACAGGACAGGAGAAGTGGTACTGTGCAGTGTATATATACAGAATAATACAGATACTGAGGATTACACCCAGTATACAGGACAAGAGAAGTGGTACTGTGCAGTGTATATACAGAATAATACAGGTACTGAGGATTACACCCAGTATACAGGACAGGAGAAGTGGTACTGTGCAGTGTATATATACAGAATAATACAGATACTGAGGATTACACCCAGTATACAGGACAAGAGAAGTGGTACTGTGCAGTGTATATACAGAATAATACAGATACTGAGGATTACACCCAGTATACAGGACAGGAGGAGTGGTACTGTGCAGTGTATATATACAGAATAATACAGATACTGAGGATTACACCCAGTATACAGGACAAGAGAAGTGGTACTGTGCAGTGTATATACAGAATAATACAGATACTGAGGATTACACCCAGTATACAGGACAGGAGAAGTGGTACTGTGCAGTGTATATATACAGAATAATACAGATACTGAGAATTACACCCAGTATACAGGACAGGAGAAGTGGTACTGTGCAGTGTATATATACAGAATAATACAGATACTGAGGATTACACCCAGTATACAGGACAGGAGAAGTGGTACTGTGTAGTGTATATATACAGAATAATACAGATACTGAGGATTACACCCAGTATACAGGACAGGAGAAGTGGTACTGTGCAGTGTATATACAGAATAATACAGGTACTGAGGATTACACCCAGTATACAGGACAGGAGAAGTGGTACTGTGCAGTGTATATATACAGAATAATACAGATACTGAGGATTACACCCAGTATACAGGACAAGAGAAGTGGTACTGTGCAGTGTATATACAGAATAATACAGATACTGAGGATTACACCCAGTATACAGGACAGGAGGAGTGGTACTGTGCAGTGTATATATACAGAATAATACAGATACTGAGGATTACACCCAGTATACAGGACAAGAGAAGTGGTACTGTGCAGTGTATATACAGAATAATACAGATACTGAGGATTACACCCAGTATACAGGACAGGAGAAGTGGTACTGTGCAGTGTATATATACAGAATAATACAGATACTGAGAATTACACCCAGTATACAGGACAGGAGAAGTGGTACTGTGCAGTGTATATATACAGAATAATACAGATACTGAGGATTACACCCAGTATACATGACTGATGGACTAGTGAATTGCGCTCCTGGTAACCTAATAAATAAGACACCACACACTGCGTGACGTGGATTAAAATTTTGGCCACAGCAGCCCTTTATTTTTAATAAGAAAAAACATCAACAAGAAAAAACAAGATTATCGGCCCAGAGATGTGGTTGTTATAAATCCCAGCCCCATATCCCCCTCCGCCGTGTACACCTAGCTCAAGGGGGAATCTGGGTATACCCCTTGATCATTTTCCTTGTGTCCGCTGAGCTCCTCCCCAGGGACCCATCTATTCCACTGTCCACTGAGCTCCTCCCCAGGGACCCATATTCCGCTGTCCGCTGAGCTCTGGCCCAGGGACCCCATTAAAAACATAATTCTCCAACCAACAAAGAGGGGGTTTAAACAACCACATCCCGCCGCCGCCAAATGCTGCTGTAACATACAATATTAAAATGTTAATACAATATTAATATGTTGATATGACATTGTCAATTTGGATACATTACTGATAACAATTGATACAATACGATACAATACTAATAATGTTGATAAAATACCGATGATGTTGAATACCAATAACATTGTTAGAATATTAACAGTGTTGCAAAGTCCTGATATTGATACATTTCCCTTTATTATAGGGAGGGTGGGTGGGACAACTGCTTGTTCAGTCTTTGAGTCCAGGACAAAGGAATGACACCTTAACATGGGACCTATTTCTTATATGGCCCCTGCCCCCCGTCTCTCCTCCTGCTCGCTCGCCCACCACCACATTCCTTAGGTAAAACCCCCATCCCTTACTCCTTAACCCTTTCCTGGATCTATCACTGCCTCAGTCATGTACGTTACGGCTATCTGCCTTCACTCTGCTTGACTGATGGACTAGTGAATTGCGCTCCTGGTAACCTAATAAATAAGACACCACACACTGCGTGACGTGGATTAAAATTTTGGCCACAGCAGCCCTTTATTTTTAATAAGAAAAAACATCAACAAGAAAAAACAAGATTATCGGCCCAGAGATGTGGTTGTTATAAATCCCAGCCCCATATCCCCCTCCGCCGTGTACACCTAGCTCAAGGGGGAATCTGGGTATACCCCTTGATCATTTTCCTTGTGTCCGCTGAGCTCCTCCCCAGGGACCCATCTATTCCACTGTCCACTGAGCTCCTCCCCAGGGACCCATATTCCGCTGTCCGCTGAGCTCTGGCCCAGGGACCCCATTAAAAACATAATTCTCCAACCAACAAAGAGGGGGTTTAAACAACCACATCCCGCCAAGACTCGCTCTTGTGACACCTTACAAGAGTGAGTTCCTCCACAACTTAATGGCTCGTTCTACTCCTTCTTGTATTCCCAACATCCATATATCAATGCCAATGTCATTAAGATGTACCTTATCATCTCTCCAAAATGCGCCTTTGTATTTTCCAGCATCTGGTGACGTATGGCCACCCCTCCGTTTTCCAACACAAATTTTGTTATTTTTTTATTAACTTTTATCCTTGTATTATTGATGCGAGCCACTGATCGCGCTGTTCTCCACATTTTTCTAGCTACTATATCCGACCAGACCACCACTGTTTCTGGGTAAGACCTCCATAAATTCAACATGTCAAGCTTTATGTTCCTAACTAAATGTCTTGATGTTCTTATTGCTAAATCATTACCACCTAAATGGATAAGTAAGACGCCCGGGGGGCGGTAGAACTCCACATGATACTGGATTTCTCTCAACAGCTGATGCCACTGCATTCCCCTCTTTCCTATCCATGTCACCCGTGCCAAGGAACTGGGCAACCCCAACTGTTTGCCATTAGGCCTGACTGCTGCACGTAAGGCCCCCCAAAAAACAATTGAATGTCCCATGATCCAAACTAGGCATTGCTGTTCAGCTAAAACAAAAAACAAAAACACAATTATCACACAATTGTCTAAATGAAGACACAACTACTATAAGATTACCACAATGTACACATATATATACATGTACGCCATTTATAATAAATGTAATCGAATGTAACTCTTAAATCTGCTCGATTCCCATCTCCCGATTTTTTTAACTATGTCAGGCTCTAAGCCCCATCTAGAGCTTCTGTGGCTGCTCCTATCCTAAATGAGTGTGAAGTGAATGCATTTGGAGACTCTCCCAATATTGTCAGGCATTTTTTAAGAACTGCTGTGAATTGAAATTGTGACAATGACTTACAATCCTCATGAATTGCTTAAAGGAAACCATGTGATCCATTTTCCTCTACCCTGTTGATCAGTTTTTGACTTTGCCAGAAAACATTCTAATCTGTCTGTGTACTGATGCACGTCCTCAGCTTGTAGACCCCCTCTGTCTGTGTACTGATGCACGTCCTCGGCTTGTAGACCCCCTCTGTCCGTGTACTGATGACGTCCTCGGCTTGTAGACCCCCTCTGTCTGTGTACTGATGCACGTTCTCGGCTTGTAGACCCCCTCTGTCTGTGTACTGATGCACGTCCTCGTCTTGTAGACCCCCACTTCTGGTGGAGCTACTCGCCACCAACTCGCTGATTCTCAAAAGCGCCAAAAAAAAGGCCAGTGTGAATGCACAACTAAAGAGAAACACTTCAAACGGACTGCTACAGACTCGGCCTAGTACACTCAGTATCTGCTGCAATAACTGGAAAGAAATCGGACGCCGTTTATCTCTGGTCTTCTTACAACTTTTCCTGTAACCCTTTAGGGCCTGCTTAACTAAAAATGCTTTGTGTAATCAGTGAAGTCGTGCAACTTAAACCAAAAGCTAATCCAGACATTTTACTATCAATACTGGACAATGAAGTACCGTCCACAAAGGCCCTGCTAATGTAAAATAACAACAAGGAAACATTGTCATGTAACCTGGCATCATGTGCCACTAGAGCACACAAGTCTTCCCATTCCCTCCATGCTGACTGGTACCTCTGCCATGTGCTTACACCCACAGACCGTTCTATCAGAGCGTATGCGGTGTCACTGGCAGTGACCATAGAAAATCCGGACACTTCTTGCCTTGTACCTCTGCCATCGGGGCTAACGAACGGAATCTGTCCCACTGAAAACGAGACAGAGCATCAGCCACAGAATTGCACACACCGGGGACATGCACAGCTGTAATCTGACAATTTGACTTTAAACAGCGCAGCACTAGATGACGCAGCAACGTAACAACAGGCAGGGAAGAAGCTGATTGTTTGTTGATGACTTCTACAACTCCCAAGTTATCACAATGAAATCTCACTTTTCGGTTTTGGAAAATATTGCACCAAATTTCACAAGCAACCACTATGGGGAGCAATTCAAGGAGTACTAAGTTTCGTGTTAACCCATTGTTTCTCCAACTCTCTGGCCACCTATCTGCCACACCACTGTCCAGAACAATATGCACCAAAACCAGTTGACCCCGCTGCATCAGTGTGGATGTCTAGATCAAAATTGAAACCGGTGGTCTGATCCACAAGACCTCCCATTAAACTCCATAAGAACTGTTCCCATACCGCCAGATCGTCCTTTAATGTTCTAGCCAGCCGCACAAAGTGATGTGGAAAGGTTATGCCTGAGGTAGCTGCAGCTAGGCGCCTACAAAAAACTCTACCCATTGGACTAATGCGACACGCAAAGTTCATTTTTCCTAACAGCGATTGTAGATCCTTTAATCTGATCTTACGGTGGGATCTAGCTTCTCTGACTGCCTCCAGCAGATCACTGACCTTGTCATCCGGTAATCTGCACTCCATTGTCTCACTGTCAATCAAAATTCCTAAAAACTTGATAAGTGTAGACGGGCCTTCTGTTTTATCTGATGCTAACGGTACTCCAAAACACTTAAAAACCGACTGAATCGCTGCCAATAATGAAGCACAAACAAATGACTTTGATGGACCAATACATAGGAAATCATCTAGATAATGCAGGACAGAACGCACGCCGGCTTCCTTCTTTACTACCCACTCTAAAAATGTGCTAAATGATTCAAACAAGGAGCATGAGATGGAGCAGCCCATCGGTAAACACAAGTCTACATAAAACATTCCCTGCCACTGACAACCCAAGAGATGGAAGCTTTCTGGATGGACTGGTAAGAGTCTAAAAGCAGCTTCAATGTCTGTTTTTGCCATTAAAGCTCCTCTGCCGTACTTCTGAACCCATGCAATCGCTGTATCAAATGAAGTATACGAGACTGTGCAAAGTTCCTGATCGATTCCATCATTAACTGAGCTTCCATGAGGGAAGGACAGATGATGGATCAGCCTAAACTTATTGGGTTCCTTCTTTGGACCACTCCCAATGGAGAGACCCTTAAGTTTTCTATTGGCATTTTGGGGAATGGACCTGCCATGCGGCCCAGGTCAATTTCTTTGTTTAGTTTTGTGGAGACAATGTGAGAATATGTATAAGCTGAAGCAAGGTTACGAGAACAGGTTAATGGGCCTGAAGTAGATGGGATCTTAAAACCTTCTGAGAAACCCCTCCCCCAGCAATTGTGCTGCTTTTCTATCTGGGTACCTGCTTAGATAGCCCACCATCTCCCCGAGTCTAATTGGGGTTTCCCCCTTTTTGGTTAATCTCTGCTGTTGGGGTTTTATTTCGTTTAAAGCATTTTGATAGGCTATGGTTTCCCCTACAGAAGGTGCATTCATGTCTGTACCTGCATGTGTTTCCGAATCTGCACTGGCTATCATTGAACTGCCAGCAGCAACCTTTTCTGTTTGCTGCCGACAATCCGATTGCTGATGATCTGCCGACATAATGTTCAGGAGTTTTTTGGCCTATCACACTTGCTAATATGGCAAAGGCCTGGAACCAATTGCTAAATGTTTGGGGGATGAGACAATACCGTCTTTCTTGTTCCTCTCTTTTCCTCTCATCAAACCTTACTCTATCCAAGTTATATTTTTTCTAAGGGCAATAATGAAAATATTTCCACATATTCGTCGGCCCAAATCTTCTCCCTAACCTCCTGTTTCAAATGAATTCCTAGAGGACCCTCAAAACATACATATAATTCTCCTTTTGCTGCATCAGATAATGGAACCCCTTGTGAAATTACTGCATCCCTCCTGTGTCTCTGGGTCAGCACACGACTGACTTACCACCTCCGATGTCCGGCGACCATTCCCGCACCATGCAGCAATAGGAGAAGAGGTTATGGGTAAGCTAGACTGACTCAAAGCCTCCTTAACCCCGGACACTAATTGCTGTACTACTGAATTAAGATCCCATCCTACATTGCCGGGACCTGTACCCCCAACTGAGCCCCCTGGATTCATTACAGGTGTTGTTACACTAGATATACGACAAGAAAAAAGTGTTCTCACCAATACCTGGCTGCGTCCTAGGTTGACCAGCCGTTCGTGACGTATTAGTTATAGTCTCTACAGCCCCTCCATTATTGAAGTGCTGCGTGCTGCTGCCCTCTAGTGGGCAGTCGTTATCTGTGTCATAGTCATTGTCTGGAATCTCTTCTGAGTCTTGTAGCTGTAGATTTCTTGCCGGACTCATATCCTGAGCGGCCGAAGAGGGTCTTTGTCTGGTTAAAGTACTTTTGCGCAGTTGTCTTTTTGGATTCCTGCCACTCCTCGTGTAATGAGAACCCGGATCCGGAAATGTTGTGTGTCCTAAGCCCATCCCCCCCGTGTTGTGTTTATTTCCTGGGGTGAGGCGTATGATGTCCTCTAGAATGATACAAAGTTTGTTGAGGAAGTTCTATGGATTCATGGTGGGCTGTGGGTCACGTCAGTTGTAGCTTGTGTGGCTGCTTCTCTGGCTGGCACCTCAGTAGAGCTGGACTTTCTCCTTGCGCTTCTTGGTGTCTCTCTGGTTAGATGGTCAGGGCTCTTTTCTCTGTCCCTTTGTTATTCTTGTACTGTAGTTTCCTTCCTGGTTTGTAAGCAGGATCAGAGGCCGTGCAGCGCTTTGCTCTTTTCCTAGAAGTAACGGAAGGACTTATGATCCTATTGTGAGTCCTATTGGCCATTTCAGAAGTTAGTCTCTCAGGAGGTCTGGATCTTCTTAGAGTTTGATGTTCAGAAAGTTCAGAAGGGACAGATGCTGTATCCCGGGCATTCTTCAGCAATTCGTCTAGCTGGGCCTGAATCCATTCGGGCCTACATGTCAAAGCCGCGGCCTGAACGCTCTTCAGCAAGGCATTCACAACTGCTTGTTCAGGTCTTTGAGTCCAGGACAAAGGAATGACACGTTAACATGGGACCTATTTCTTATATGGCCCCTGCCCCCATCTCTCCTCCTGCTCGCTCACCCCCACCACCACATTCCTTAGGTAAAACCCCCCATCCCTTACTCCTTAACCCCTTTCCTGGATCTATCACTGCCTCAGTCATGTACGTTACGGCTATCTGCCTTCACTCTGCTGGACAGGAGAAGTGGTACTGTGTAGTGTATATATACAGAATAATACAGATACTGAGGATTACACCCAGTATACAGGACAGGAGAAGTGGTACTGTGCAGTGTATATACAGAATAATACAGGTACTGAGGATTACACCCAGTATACAGGACAGGAGAAGTGGTACTGTGCAGTGTATATATACAGAATAATACAGATACTGAGGATGACACCCAGTATACAGGACAGGAGGAGTGTTACTGTGCAGTGTATATATACAGAATAATACAGATACTGAGGATTACACCCAGTATACAGGACAGGAGAAGTGTACTGTGCAGTGTATATACAGAATAATACAGATACTGAGGATTACACCCAGTATACAGGACAGGAGAAGTGGTACTGTGCAGTGTATATATACAGAATAATACAGATACTGAGGATTACACCCAGTATACAGGACAAGAGAAGTGGTACTGTGCAGTGTATATACAGAATAATACAGATACTGAGGATTACACCCAGTATACAGGACAGGAGAAGTGGTACTGTGCAGTGTATATATACAGAATAATACAGATACTGAGGATTACACCCAGTATACAGGACAGGAGAAGTGGTACTGTGCAGTGTATATACAGAATAATACAGATACTGAGGATTACACCCAGTATACAGGACAGGAGAAGTGGTACTGTGCAGTGTATATATACAGAATAATACAGATACTGAGGATTACACCCAGTATACAGGACAGGAGAAGTGGTACTGTGCAGTGTATATATACAGAATAATACAGACACTGAGGATTACACCCAGTATACAGGACAAGAGAAGTGGTACTGTGCAGTGTATATATACAGAATAATACAGATACTGAGGATTACACCCAGTATACAGGACAGGAGGAGTGGTACTGTGCAGTGTATATATACAGAATAATACAGATACTGAGGATTACACCCAGTATACAGGACAAGAGAAGTGGTACTGTGCAGTGTATATATACAGAATAATACAGATACTGAGGATTACACCCAGTATACAGGACAGGAGGAGTGGTACTGTGCAGTGTATACATAGAGAATAATACAGATACTGAGGATTACACCCAGTATACAGGACAGGAGGAGTGGTACTGTGCAGTGTGTATCTATACAGAATAATACAGATACTGAGGATTACACCCAGTATACAGGACAGGAGAAGTGGTACTGTGCAGTGTGTGTATATACAGAATAATACAGGTACTGAGGATTACACCCAGTATACAGGACAGGAGAAGTGGTACTGTGCTGTGTATATATACAGAATAATACAGATACTGAGGATTACACCCAGTATACAGGACAGGAGAAGTGGTACTGTGCAGTGTGTATCTATACAGAATAATACAGGTACTGAGGATTACACCCAGTATACAGGACAGGAGAAGTGGTACTGTGCAGTGTGTATCTATACAGAATAATACAGGTACTGAGGATTACACCCAGTATACAGGACAGGAGAAGTGGTACTGTGCAGTGTATATATACAGAATAATACAGATACTGAGGATTACACCCAGTATACAGGACAGGAGAAGTGGTACTGTGCAGTGTGTATCTATACAGAATAATACAGGTACTGAGGATTACACCCAGTATACAGGACAGGAGAAGTGGTACTGTGCAGTGTGTATCTATACAGAATAATACAGGTACTGAGGATTACACCCAGTATACAGGACAGGAGAAGTGGTACTGTGCAGTGTATATATACAGAATAATACAGATACTGAGGATTACACCCAGTATACAGGACAGGAGAAGTGGTACTGTGCAGTGTGTATATATACAGAATAATACAGATACTGAGGATTACACCTAGTATACAGGACAGGAGAAGTGGTACTGTGCAGTGTATATATACAGAATAATACAGATACTGAGGATTACAGCCAGTATACAGGACAGGAGAAGTGGTACTGTGCAGTGTATATATACAGAAATAATACAGACACTGAGGATTACACCCAGTATACAGGGACAGGAGAAGAAGTGGTACTGTGCAGAGTATATATACAGAATAATACAGGTACTGAGGATTACACCCAGTATACAGGACAGGAGAAGTGGTACTGTGCAGTGTATATATACAGAATCATACAGATACTGAGGATTACACCCAGTATACAGGACAGGAGAAGTGGTACTGTGCAGTGTATATATACAGACTAATACAGATACTGAGGATTACACCCAGTATACAGGACAGGAGAGTGGTACTGTGCAGTGTATATATACAGAATAATACAGATACTGAGGATTACACCAAGTGTACAGGACAGGAGAAGTGGCACTGTGCAGTGTATATATACAGAATAATACAGGTACTGAGGATTACACCCAGTATACAGGACAGGAGAAGTGGTACTGTGCAGTGTATATACAGAATAATACAGCTACTGAGGATTACACCCAGTATACAGGGACAGGAGGAGTGGTACTGTGCAGGGTATATATACAGAATACTACAGATACTGAGGATTACACCCAGTATACAGGACAGGAGAAGTGGTACTGTGCAGTGTATATATACAGAATAATACAGACACTGAGGATTACAATACAGGACAGGAGGAGTGGTACTGTGCAGTGTATATATACAGAATAATACAGATACTGAGGATTACACCCAGTATACAGGACAGGAGAAGTGGTTACTGTGCAGAGTATATATACAGAATAATACAGGTACTGAGGATTACACCCAGTATACAGGACAGGAGAAGTGGCACTGTGCAGTGTATATATACAGAATAATACAGGTACTGAGGATTACACCCAGTATACAGGACAGGAGAAGTGGTACTGTGCAGTGTATATACAGAATAATACAGATACTGAGGATTACACCCAGTATACAGGACAGGAGAAGTGGTACTGTGCAGTGTGTATATATACAGAATAATACAGATACTGAGGATTACAGCCAGTATACAGGACAGGAGAAGTGGTACTGTGCAGTGTATATATACAGAATATACAGACACTGAGGATTACACCCAGTATACAGGACAGGAGAAGTGGTACTGTGCAGAGTATATATACAGAATAATACAGGTACTGAGGATTACACCCAGTATACAGGACAGGAGAAGTGGTACTGTGAAGTGTATATATACAGAATAATACAGATACTGAGGATTACACCCAGTATACAGGACAGGAGAAGTGGTACTGTGCAGTGTATATATACAGACTAATACAGATACTGAGGATTACACCCAGTATACAGGACAGGAGAAGTGGTACTGTGCAGTGTATATATACAGAATAATACAGGTACTGAGGATTACACCCAGTATACAGGACAGGAGAAGTGGCACTGTGCAGTGTATATATACAGAATAATATATATACTGAGGATTACACCCAGCATACAGGACAGGAGAAGTGGTACTGTGCAGTGTATATATACAGAATATACAGACACTGAGGATTACACCCAGTATACAGGACAGGAGAAGTGGTACTGTGCAGTGTATATATACAGAATATACAGACACTGAGGATTACACCCAGTATACAGGACAGGAGAAGTGGTACTGTGCAGAGTATATATACAGAATAATACAGGTACTGAGGATTACACCCAGTATACAGGACAGGAGAAGTGGTATTGTGCAGTGTATATATACAGAATAATACAGATTACTGAGGATTACACCCAGTATACAGGACAGGAGAAGTGGTACTGTGCAGTGTATATATACAGACTAATACAGATACTGAGGATTACACCCAGTATACAGGACAGGAGGAGTGGTACTGTGCAGTGTATATATACAGAATAATACAGATACTGAGGATTACACCCAGTATACAGGACAGGAGAAGTGGCACTGTGCAGTGTATATATACAGAATAATACAGATACTGAGGATTACACCCAGTATACAGGACAGGAGAAGTGGTACTGTGCAGTGTATATATACAGAATATACAGACACTGAGGATTACACCCAGTATACAGGACAGGAGAAGTGGTACTGTGCAGAGTATATATACAGAATAATACAGGTACTGAGGATTACACCCAGTGTACAGGACAGACTGTGGAGACCCGTATGTTTGAAGCGGTGCCCTCCCCTCTTCCCCCCAGTCCCCAAATGAAAACACGGGCAGGCCTAGATGGGGTGAAAACAGGTCGGTCACAGTTTATTAAGTTCATAGGTAGAGAAGGGGCCTTCCATGTCATTACGAGCTCGTCGCCGCAACCTTGTCTGCGACCGACCGGCGTGCAGCCAACGAGCTGTTACGACCTTGGCCCCCTCTCCGCCATTTTCCGCTGTGACGTAATTTCAAATACTAGGGTTGCATCTATATTCATATATTCAGTTAACACACAATTATTCTGGTAAAAAAACAATAAAACTAATAAGAGGGTGCTGAGCATATAAGGGAGGGAGGGTGGGACAAAAGCTTCTAGAGGGGCAGCCAGAGGGAAAGAGGAAATCGCTGACCCCGGGCACTGAATTTAACCCCTGTAGGTGTGGCTGGACCCCCCTTTCTCTTGTGATCCCGTTGGTCAGCTGGGCATCCCAATTAGTGGCTCACCTAGGGAATGGTGGAAAGAGGGGATATGGGCACGACCCTTGCTTCCTTTAGGATTGGTCAGGGGGGGGGGGCTCCACAGTCAGAGACACGTTCCTTAAGCAGTATCGTGCCTGCCAGACTGTGGAGACCCGTATGTTTGAAGCGGTGCCCTCCCCTCTTCCCCCCAGTCCCCAAATGAAAACACGGGCAGGCCTAGATGGGGTGAAAACAGGTCGGTCACAGTTTATTAAGTTCATAGGTAGAGAAGGGGCCTTCCATGTCATTACGAGCTCGTCGCCGCAACCTTGTCTGCGACCGACCGGCGTGCAGCCAACGAGCTGTTACGACCTTGGCCCCCTCTCCGCCATTTTCCGCCACGGAGGATCATGTGTACCGCCTACACAGGACTCCGACCCCACCCATCACCTTCAGGGCCTGATCCTCTCCGTCCTGTATCCCGGACAACAAAATGTCTTGACCAATGTCCGTAAGGTGCACTCCGTCTGCCCTCAGCAGTGCAGAGTTATCGCCTTCCAACTGGTGGTGACGCACCACGATTCCACATCTTTCTCTCATGAATTTTGCCATTCTCGCATTGATCTTTCTCCTTGACCGCTCTATGCCATTTGCATTTTTTGCTCCGTGCCATACCGCTCGTGGTATTATCTCTGACCACACCCATACTGTATCCGGGAAGAGGTAGGCCAAACGTTCGATGTCCGTCTTCATCACTGTTAGTAGTTCGACCGTACTGCGTTTCACCAAATCATTGCCACCAGCATGAATCACCATTACCAACGGCCCCGTGGCCGACCTGGAGATGTCCACCATCTCCGGGAAAATTTGTTGCCATCTTAGCCCTCTGATGCCTCTCCAATTGACCTCAACGTTTCTGAAGCCAAGGTTCTTTCCTCCTGGTCGAATCATGGCTCTTTTTTCTGCCCAGTAAATATAAGAGTGACCAACTACCCAGACTGCCGGTCTGCAGTCGCCTGTAATAGATAAACGTGTTATTTCAGCAAATCCGGTCTTATATATCTGGCAAAGCAAGCGGACTTCCATCGACCCATTCTCTGCACTTCAGCCTCCGTTACTCCTGCCCTCGCTGCCTCAGTGGCTGCCCCGATTCGGAAGGAATGGGTCCCGTATTCCTTCGGATTCTCCCCAGCTTTCGCTAAGCACTGTTTAAACATTGCTTGGAATTGATACTTGGTAAGCGGGGACCTGTCCGTATGGGAAAGAAAAATTCTGCTTGCGTGTCTGATCAGCGCGTACTGTTTGACTATTTTTAGTGGGCATACTGGGCCGTCTGCTGAGTTAACCAGGACCCACGTGCCCCTCCCGGTGGGGTCGCATTTGGATTTACGCACGCGAATGCGCAGAGCGTTGCTGCATATGACTAAATCCTCGTTGAGTAACCCGCCTTCAGTTGCTGTTTTTGAGCGTGGTAACAATTCACCAATGCGCAGCGCGCCGAAAAAAAACGATAGCGAAGGATGCTGATATGAGGGACGCCTCGTATGGAGACTTGCATATTGAGGGGGATATTGCAATAATGTCGTGTAGTAATTTCAGTGACATGGGGCGACGACATTCCTGACTAGGTTGAAGCCTTTTCCAGCCTTTAATGGCTTGCTTAATGACAAAGAACTTCGTCACGTCCACCCACCCTGCTAATTGAAAAAAGAAGGCTATCCCTGATAAATGCCGTTGTGCCGATGTGCCCGACGCCCCTTGTTCTTTGAGCCGAAGCAAAAATTCCGTCGTCACTTCGCTTCTTGCGCGGTCGCAGTTATGAACGGGCCTACCCTGGATTAGTGAACACCACTCCTCCCAAGCCTTACCATAGACCTGCCAGGTAGCCGGTGTAACGGAGGCACGGATTAGAGGCATTAGTGATTGGCTACAGTGTCCCATAGCGATGGAGGACACGGGATACCCTCTGGATGCGCCATTGGGAGATGGTCTGTGAAGGCCTGCCAATCGGAACATAAAAGAGAGTTAACAAGGTTATCGTCTATGTCTGCCGTTATATGAGCTCGGCACCAGATGTTGTGTCTCAGGCATAGAAGGGCGAGCCTGCGTAGCAGAGCCAGTAAGGGCAGCGACGCAGACGACATGTGATTTAAGCTCTTCGCCGTTATCGGATTTTTTGTTGGAAATCGAATGTTTGAGTTTTCCAGCTGGTGACCCCATAACTCCATGGATAATACAATTGTGAATATTTCTAGCAGGGCTGGGTCACTCCCCCAGCTTGATGTGGCCCACAGATCCGGCCAGCTGCCGGTACACCACTGGTTCTTGTAGATTGCCGCAAAGCTCTTTTTATTACGTCCTCCTACAGTGAGCCCTATGTCTGTGCTTGACGTCTCTTTAGCCATGACGCAGGTATGGCCATTGAAGGATTGAAGGAAAGTCTTCCAGACTAGTAAGTCTGCCTTCAGCGAGCGAGTGAGCCTGATTCTATGGCCTGGTTGGGAAATGCCCTTTGTTGCTAGTGATAATCGCCGAGAGAAGGCCCTGCCAACCGGCATTACGCGGCTGGCGAATGTCAGCAGACCCAGCAGGGACTGCATCTGTTGGAGGGTAACCTTTTTCGCCTCGCAGAAACCCTCCAGCATATGCAGTGTTTTCTGAATTTTTTCTGCTGGTAGGCGAAAAACCATTGCGTTAGTGTCTATCTCGATGCCGAGGAAAGGCAAGACGTTACAGGGGCCGACTGTTTTTTCGGGTGATAGCGGGACGCCGAACCGCTGAGCTATAAATTTAAATTTTGTGAGGAGGAGGGAGCAGAGTTTAGAGTTTACGGGGCCGACGAATAAAAAGTCGTCGAGGTAATGGATCAGGGAATTGCTGCCTGTTTCGTAACGAACTACCCAGTCCAGGAACGAACTGAACAACTCAAAGTAGTGACATGAGATGGAACATCCCATTGGCAGACACATGTCGTAATAATAGTGTTCATTCACCTTGCAGCCTAGCAGGTGGAAGCAGTCGGGATGCACGGGTAATAGGCGGAATGCCGCCTCTATGTCAGATTTAGCTAGCAGGGCACCGGGCCCCGCTTCGCGGACTAATTCTACTGCTTTGTCAAAGGACGCGTATGTTACCGATGCTTCCTCTGGGGGGATTCCGTCGTTAACCGATGCGCCTTTTGGGTGCCGGGTTCCTTTTTTGGGATAATGCCTAGCGGGGATATCCTGATATTTTGGAAAGGGATTGATTCAAAGGGGCCCGCCATTCGGCCTAGGTTTACTTCATTTTGAATTTTTTGTTTCAAGATGTCGGGGAATTCGCGAGCGGATTTTAGGTTATGCGCCAGGGTTGGTGTTCTATTAGGTTTGAAGGGGATAATAAAACCGTGTGTAAAGCCGGAGTGCAATTGCCTTGCAGCTTCTTTATTAGGGTAGAGGTTTAACCAGGGGGCCATTGCGGTTACGCTCACCGGGGTTCTGCCTTGTAGGCCCTTGATTGCTGGACGGGTACACCTTGCTGCTGGGTGTCCTCCTCCACAAGCAGAGCAGTCGTGTCTGTATCTGCACGACGTGAGGAAACGGCAATTTCCTTCATTAAATAGCCAGCAGGGCCCGTTTTTTCGCACGACCACTGAGTGTTGGGCTGCGGGGTAGCTAGTGGTCGTAGGTGAAAAGGGGGGCTGCTTCTGTGACAGCATCAGTCGTAACCATACGTCTGTCGCTTTAACTCCCCAGCCTAGGCTGGGTTGCAGGGCCAGCCGCCTGCGGAACTCCTCGTCATACCGCCTCCAGGCTGACCCGCCATGGGCCTTGTATGAGTTATATATCAGATCCTGATATATATAGAGCTCGGAGCAGCGTTCCGGATGCTTCTGGCCCATAATACAGCCTAAGACTGCGAAAGCCTGTAGCCAATTATTCATCGTCTGCGCTATTTTCGGTCTATTTCTGTCGTATGAACGGTCGTTTGTCCTCCTTTCTTTATCTATAGTCAGTTGGTCGGGGGATAATAGGGACCATATGTCAATATAGTCATTATTCCAGATTTTGTCTCTTGTCTCCTGATCTATGTGCGCCCCTAGGGGGCTAATACCGCAGAAGAACGCGTCCTTGTGAAGGCTCGCTAGCTGCGGTGTAGCTTTATCTTCTGGTGTAGCGCTAGAGCGCGTCAGCTGATGAATTAATGCCTTAATGGTTGACGCTAGCTCGTTCCCCACTGCGTTATGCCCGATATTATGTACGGTGTCGTGTGCATTGGCCTCGGAGAACTCACCGCTGTGTGATGCAGGAAGAGCGACTCCATGTGATGGAGGGACTCCGGCTCCCACTCGATTGACGGACGGAGGAGCGACTCCATGTGATGGAGGGACTCCGGCTCCCACTCGATTGACGGACGGAGGAGCGACTCCATGTGATGGAGAGACTCCGACTCCCGCTTGATTGACGGACAGAGGAGCGACTCCATGTGATGGAGGGACCCCGGCTCCCGCTGGGATGATGGCTAGAGGAGCGACTCCAGGTGATGGAGGGACCCCGGCTCCCGCTGGGATGATGGCTAGAGGAGCGACTCCAGGTGATGGAGGGACCCCGGCTCCCGCTGGGATGATGGCTAGAGGAGCGACTCCAGGTGATGGAGGGACCCCGGCTCCCGCTGGGATGATGGCTAGAGGAGCGACTCCAGGTGATGGAGGGACTCCGGCTACCGCTGGGATGATGGCTAGAGGAGCGACTCCAGGTGATGGAGGGACCCCGGCTCCCGCTGGGATGATGGCTAGAGGAGCGACTCCAGGTGATGGAGGGACCCCGGCTCCCGCTGGGATGATGGCTAGAGGAGCGACTCCAGGTGATGGAGGGACCCCGGCTCCCGCTGGGATGATGGCTAGAGGAGCGACTCCAGGTGATGGAGGGACTCCGGCTACCGCTGGGATGATGGCTGGGGGAGCGACTCCGGGTGCTGGAGGGACTCCGGCTCCCGCTGGGATGATGGCTGGAGGAGCGACTCCGGGTGGTGGAGGGACTCCTGCTTGGATGATGGACTGGTAAATTTCGCCGGGCGCCCCGGGAGATGACCGGTCTCCCTGGCTGACAGCCATGGATGCGGCTCGTGACCGCTGGCGTCGGTCGAGAGGCCGGGCTAGTCTGTTGGGACTCTCGGATTTGTCGGACCATTGTGAAGATGATGATGGGGTACGCCATCTGGAGGACCGCGATCTGTGGCGACTCCTATGGGAGCTGCGTCTCCGGTGGTAATGTGGGGATCGCCTTTTAGAGGGATGTGGGGAATGGCGTCGGGACTCATCGGAGGAGGTTGGGGAGGACCTGCCGCGCCTATGCCTACGCCTGCTGTGGCTATGGGTGCGCTGGGGGGCGACCGAGGGGACATTATAACTTGTGCTAATTGTTTCGCAGGGCGGGTTATGTGCAGTAACTAAGTGGTTTTCGCTGGTTAATATTGGGGTGTGCACTGAATGTGGTGAGTTAGTGGGGATTACGTGGTTAGTGGTGTGCTGAGCATTGCTGGGGGGCAGGAGGGGGAGTATAGGGGGCATTGTATGTCTGGTAAGGGCTGTGTGAGGGGGGGCTGTTAGTGGGGCTGTGGTGTGTGTGTCAGTGGTGATTGGTGCACTGTGTGTAACGTTATAGCCCTGCTGCAGGGAGCGCTGATCGGTCAGGAGAGACCGAGCAGAGGAACCTGCAGCTGTGGACATTACACTGGTGATCTCCGCCTCCTGTGTAAGCATCACACCGGAGCCTGCTGGAGGGGCAGCCAGAGGGAAAGAGGAAATCGCTGACCCCGGGCACTGAATTTAACCCCTGTAGGTGTGGCTGGACCCCCCTTTCTCTTGTGATCCCGTTGGTCAGCTGGGCATCCCAATTAGTGGCTCACCTAGGGAATGGTGGAAAGAGGGGATATGGGCACGACCCTTGCTTCCTTTAGGATTGGTCAGGGGGGGGGCTCCACAGTCAGAGACACGTTCCTTAAGCAGTATCGTGCCTGCCAGGAGAAGTGGTACTGTGCAGTGTATATATACAGGAGAGGTGGTACTGTGCAGTGTATATATACAGGAGAGGTGGTACTGTGCAGTGTATATATACAGGAGAGGTGGTACTGTGCAGTGTATATATACAGGAGAGGTGGTACTGTGCAGTGTATATATACAGGAGAGGTGGTACTGTGCAGTGTATATATACAGGAGAGGTGGTACTGTGCAGTGTATATATACAGGAGAGGTGGTACTGTGCAGTGTATATATACAGGAGAGGTGGTACTGTGCAGTGTATATATACAGGAGAGGTGGTACTGTGCAGTGTATATATACAGGAGAGGTGGTACTGTGCAGTGTATATATACAGGAGAGGTGGTACTGTGCAGTGTATATATACAGGAGAGGTGGTACTGTGCAGTGTATATATACAGGAGAGGTGGTACTGTGCAGTGTATATATACAGGAGAGGTGGTACTGTGCAGTGTATATATACAGGAGAGGTGGTACTGTGCAGTGTATATATAGATATATATGTGAGATCACATTTTGTGGGTTTTACCGACAGATAATTATGGTACAGAGCTTCTTGCATTACACAGACGGTTGTGTCTTTCTTCTCGGTGTCTCGCGGTTTCTTGTCCGGTCGGGGCTGGACGCTCAGTACCAGGGAGCAGTTTCGAGTGGCTGCAGCAGGAGCAGACATGGCTGCGTCCTCCCAGCAGGTGACAGCTTTTTCACTTATTGTCTGTGTTTAGGATTATTCTTTCAGCTATTGTTAATGATGTCAGTAATGCTGATAACAAATGTCATTATTTTATTGTTTGCCTTTTTTTAAAGATATTATTAATTAATATTATTATTAATAATAATAATTATTATTATTTATTTTTTATTTGCTGTCATTTTTATTGATTGATTTTTTATTATTTATTTGCTCATTGCTGGTCCATCAGGTTATCAGCTCAGGATGTAGCTCAGGGTTCGGGATGGGCATCAGGGTTTGGCTTGGAGAACATGGTGGGGTTCAGGACTGTATGGTGGGGTTCAGGACTGTATGGTGGGGTTCAGGACTGTATGGTGGGGTTCAGGACTGTATGGTGGGGTTCAGGACTGTATGGTGGGGTTCAGGATTGTATGGTGGGGTTCAGGACTGTATGGTGGGGTTCAGGACTGTATGGTGGGGTTCAGGACTGTATGGTGGGGTTCAGGATTGTATGGTGGGGTTCAGGACTGTATGGTGGGGTTCAGGACTGTATGGTGGGGTTCAGGACTGTATGGTGGGGTTCAGGACTGTATGGTGGGGTTCAGGATTGTATGGTGGGGTTCAGGACTGTATGGTGGGGTTCAGGATTGTATGGTGGGGTTCAGGACTGTATGGTGGAGTTCAGGACTGTATGGTGGGGTTCAGGACTGTATGGTGGGGTTCAGGACTGTATGGTGGGGTTCAGGGCTGTATGGTGGGGTTCAGGGCTGTATGGTGGGGTTCAGGACTGTATGGTGGGGTTCAGGACTGTATGGTGGAGTTCAGGATTGTATGGTGGGGTTCAGGACTGTATGGTGGGGTTCAGGACTGTATGGTGGGGTTCAGGATTGTATGGTGGGGTTCAGGACTGTATGGTGGGGTTCAGGATTGTATGGTGGGGTTCAGGACTGTATGGTGGGGTTCAGGACTGTATGGTGGGGTTCAGGATTGTATGGTGGGGTTCAGGACTGTATGGTGGAGTTCAGGACTGTATGGTGGGGTTCAGGACTGTATGGTGGGGTTCAGGATTGTATGGTGGGGTTCAGGATTGTATGGTGGGGTTCAGGATTGTATGGTGGGGTTCAGGACTGTATGGTGGGGTTCAGGACTGTATGGTGGGGTTCAGGACTGTATGGTGGGGTTCAGGATTGTATGGTGGGGTTCAGGATTGTATGGTGGGGTTCAGGACTGTATGGTGGGGTTCAGGACTGTATGGTGGGGTTCAGGATTGTATGGTGGGGTTCAGGACTGTATGGTGGGGTTCAGGACTGTATGGTGGGGTTCAGGATTGTATGGTGGGGTTCAGGACTGTATGGTGGGGTTCAGGACTGTATGGTGGGGTTCAGGACTGTATGGTGGGGTTCAGGATTGTATGGTGGGGTTCAGGACTGTATGGTGGGGTTCAGGACTGTATGGTGGGGTTCAGGACTGTATGGTGGGGTTCAGGACTGTATGGTGGGGTTCAGGATTGTATGGTGGGGTTCAGGACTGTATGGTGGGGTTCAGGACTGTATGGTGGGGTTCAGGACTGTATGGTGGGGTTCAGGACTGTATGGTGGGGTTCAGGACTGTATGGTGGGGTTCAGGATTGTATGGTGGGGTTCAGGACTGTATGGTGGGGTTCAGGACTGTATGGTGGGGTTCAGGACTGTATGGTGGGGTTCAGGATTGTATGGTGGGGTTCAGGACTGTATGGTGGGGTTCAGGACTGTATGGTGGGGTTCAGGATTGTATGGTGGAGTTCAGGACTGTATGGTGGGGTTCAGGACTGTATGGTGGGGTTCAGGACTGTATGGTGGGGTTCAGGACTGTATGGTGGGGTTCAGGACTGTATGGTGGGGTTCAGGATTGTATGGTGGGGTTCAGGACTGTATGGTGGGGTTCAGGACTGTATGGTGGGGTTCAGGATTGTATGGTGGGGTTCAGGACTGTATGGTGGGGTTCAGGACTGTATGGTGGGGTTCAGGACTGTATGGTGGGGTTCAGGATTGTATGGTGGGGTTCAGGACTGTATGGTGGGGTTCAGGACTGTATGGTGGGGTTCAGGATTGTATGGTGGGGTTCAGGACTGTATGGTGGAGTTCAGGACTGTATGGTGGGGTTCAGGACTGTATGGTGGGGTTCAGGACTGTATGGTGGGGTTCAGGACTGTATGGTGGGGTTCAGGACTGTATGGTGGGGTTCAGGACTGTATGGTGTGGTTCAGGACTGTATGGTGGGGTTCAGGACTGTATGGTGGGGTTCAGGATTGTATGGTGGGGTTCAGGACTGTATGGTGGGGTTCAGGACTGTATGGTGGGGTTCAGGACTGTATGGTGGGGTTCAGGACTGTATGGTGGGGTTCAGGATTGTATGGTGGAGTTCAGGACTGTATGGTGGGGTTCAGGACTGTATGGTGGGGTTCAGGACTGTATGGTGGGGTTCAGGATTGTATGGTGGGGTTCAGGACTGTATGGTGGGGTTCAGGACTGTATGGTGGGGTTCAGGACTGTATGGTGGGGTTCAGGACTGTATGGTGGGGTTCAGGATTGTATGGTGGAGTTCAGGACTGTATGGTGGGGTTCAGGACTGTATGGTGGGGTTCAGGATTGTATGGTGGGGTTCAGGACTGTATGGTGGGGTTCAGGACTGTATGGTGGGGTTCAGGACTGTATGGTGGGGTTCAGGACTGTATGGTGGGGTTCAGGACTGTATGTTGGGGTTCAGGGCTGTATGGTGGGGTTCAGCACTGTATGGTGGGGCCTTCTGATATGTGGTGGTGTCGGGTTTCAAGATGTGACTGGAAAGTAGAAGTTGTAGATCAGGCCCTGCAGGGTGGAGGCACTTAGTGTGGTGGATATGAGTCCTGGTATCACGGTTTGGGTACAGTTTATGTGCTGGAGATTGGCTACAGTAGAGTGGAGGTACATGATGAGTGATGTTAGGTATCAGAGCTTGGGTACACGGTATCAGCTGGGGATCAGAGTACTGTAGGGAAGAGGTCTTTCGTGTATAATGACGATGGGTTGGGTATCAAAATTTTGGATACAAAGTGCATTTTGGGATTGGGTACCGTAACGTGGACGTACGTGATGTGCAGTGGAGACAGGTTAGGTACCAAGGTTTGGATGTAGAGCAGATGTTGGGGGATCAGTGACTGTAGGGTGAAGGTGCTCGTGTACTGAGGGTGGGACAAGAATCCAGCTCCGGTACAGAGTATTATTTGGGATCAGGCACTTTACAGAGCAATCACGCCATGTATGGTGGGGATTCATTGAGTATCAAGATTTGGGTACAGAATTTAGAGTGTAGGTGCTCAGTTTGTGGATGAGATGGATCAGTTATCAAGGTTTGGGTACAGAGTATGTGTTAGGGATCAGGCACTATAGGGTGCAGGATTCTTCATGTTGTAATGGGTCAGGGTAGACGCTTTGGGTACAGAGTATATGTTGGGGTCGGTTGCTGTAAGGTGAAAGTACTTGGCAATGGTGTAGATGGGTCAGACGTCAGGGTTTGGGTGCAGATTATATGTTGGGGTGGAGTGCTGTAGGGTGGGGTTGCTCGGCAGGGGTGCGGACGGGTCAGGGTTTGTGTGCAGAGAATATATTGGGGTGGGGTGCTCTAGGGTGGGGTTGCTCGGCAGTGGTGCAGTTGCTCGGCTGTGTTGCGGTTGCTCGGCAGTGTTGCGGACGGGTCAGGGTTTGTGTGCAGAGAATATGTTGGGGTGGGGTGCTGTAAGGTGGGGGTGCTCGGCGGTGGTGTGGACAGGTCAGTTGTCAGGGTTTGGATGGGGTGCTGTAAGGTGGAGGTGCTTGATGGTGGTACGGACGGGTCAGGGTTTGTGTGTAGAGTATATGTTGGGGTGGGGTGCTGTAAGTTAGGGGTGAGTTGTCAGGGTTTGGATGGGGTGCTGTAAGGTGGGGGTGCTCGATGGTGGTACGGATGGGTCAGGGTTTGTGTGTAGAGTATATGTTGGGGTGGGGTGCTGTAAGTTAGGGGTGAGTTGTCAGGGTTTGGGTGGGGTGCTGTAAGGTGGGGGTGCTCGATGGTGGTACGGACGGGTCAGGGTTTGTGTGTAGACTATATGTTGGGGTGGGGTGTTGTAAGTTAGGGGTGAGTTGTCAGGGTTGGGGTGCTGTAAGGTGGGGGTGCTCGATGGTGGTACGGACGGGTCAGGGTTTGTGTGTAGAGTATATGTTGGGGTGGGGTGCTGTAAGTTAGGGGTGAGTTGTCAGGGTTTGGGTGGGGTGCTGTAAGGTGGGGGTGCTCGATGGTGGTACGGACGGGTCAGGGTTTGTGTGTAGACTATATGTTGGGCTGGGGTGCTGTAAGTTAGGGGTGAGTTGTCAGGGTTGGGGTGCTGTAAGGTGGGGGTGCTCGATGGTGGTACGGACGGGTCAGGGTTTGTGTGTAGAGTATATGTTGGGGTGGGGTGCTGTAAGTTAGGGGTGAGTTGTCAGGGTTGGGGTGCTGTAAGGTGGGGGTGCTCGATGGTGGTACGGACGGGTCATGGTTTGTGTGTAGAGTATATGTTGGGGTGGGGTGCTGTAAGTTAGGGGTGAGTTGTCAGGGTTTGGATGGGGTGCTGTAAGGTGGGGGTGCTCGATGGTGGTACGGATGGGTCAGGGTTTGTGTGTAGAGTATATGTTGGGGTGGGGTGCTGTAAGTTAGGGGTGAGTTGTCAGGGTTTGGGTGCTGTAAGGTGGGGGTGCTCGATGGTGGTACGGACGGGTCAGGGTTTGTGTGTAGACTATATGTTGGGGTGGGGTGCTGTAAGTTAGGGGTGAGTTGTCAGGGTTGGGGTGCTGTAAGGTGGGGGTGCTCGATGGTGGTACGGACGGGTCAGGGTTTGTGTGTAGAGTATATGTTGGGGTGGGGTGCTGTAAGTTAGGGGTGAGTTGTCAGGGTTGGGGTGCTGTAAGGTGGGGGTGCTCGGCGGTGGTGCGGACGGGTCAGGCAGGCTGTTGTCCTGTGTATTAGATATGATCTCACCGGTGACAGTTATTATGGACAGACTCTAGAATCAGATTATAGAACAGTAGTGACCAGTTTCTTGGTCCGAAAACTTGGTCTCCTAACAACAAAAGTGCCATATTCTGTGCTAGTAACCCCGACCTAGAGAGCAGGTATCCTAGCAACTAATTTGTGACTGACTGGTTGGTTTCCTAGCAACAAAGAAAGAAAGAAAATGCGTATCCTAGGAACCATCATGTTAGTGCCAGGCTGCAGCCATGAAGGACAAGAGGAGCCATCCTATGACTGGGAGAAAATGAATGCTCCATAGATGTGTCCAACATGTCCGGCTCAGGAGGAGATATATGTGCCGCCCCCGTGCCAGCAGCCACCGCTGCTTGGGCCCGGACCTTCTGGGGGGTGGCTCGAGGGTCTCCGGACCCGGGGGTCTCGCAGACACGCCGAAAAAAAGGGGGACGTAGATGTACGGGCTAGGCCGTATTAGGTTCGTGACGCCACCCACGGTGTGTGGTGAAGTGGGACACCACCGCTGCTGTTGTGGGACACCCGGGGGAGATGTAGTGGCAGCTGGATGTTAACCCCTCCGTGGGTAGGGATGGTTGCCCCGGGCCCGGTGTCTTTGTGCAGGGCATGGCGATGGCAAGGGTCGGCGCGCTTGAGCAGGTAGGGGGATGTTTGGTTACTCACAGGAAATGAATCACACGAGTCTTTTGGTAAACCAAGGTGCTGGTGGCCGGCCGCCGCGGCCGGTTGCATTCGGGTCCCCCACTAAGGCTGGTGGTCACTGTCCTTTTCCTCTGTACTTGTTTGTGTATTGTGGACTGCCTGGTCTGGAACTCAGGAGTCCGCTCCCGGCTGGATGTGGCCTGAGAAGCCATGCCCGCAGATGCTATCCCATGGGATCTATGGGCCCTGGCGATGACCTCTTATCCCTATCGGTGGGCTGTTGTCTTCTATGAGGGACTTTGAGGCCAGGACTAGAGGTCCTGTCCCACCCAATCGGTTAATTAGCTAGGTCATTGGTTCCGGTCCTGGCTTCAGGGTCACAGTACCCCCCTTTGTGCTCTGGTTTCGGGGTCAGTTCCCGGTGTCGGTACCGGCGGGCACCAACCCTGTCCTGGTCCACCTCGATTCTGCTGAGCCATCTTCCCGTCTCCTGCTGACGGAGACCACCGTCTGCCTCCTAGCCAAGGCACCAGGGCTCCAACTCTGGTACCGTTCAACTTGAACCTCCTCTGCTGGAGCTACACCTAGCTCCAGCCCACACTCTTCTCAACTTGAACTACAGATTAGACTCTTTGTTTTCCCGCCCCGGGCTGTCTAGACTCCTAGGTGGGCGTGTCGCAACCGCCTGGTCCCGCACACTGGTGTGTCCATCTTTCCTTAAGGGGGGTGACTTTGGTTTCAGGTTGGCTGTGTGTTACCTGAGTGAGGGATGGGTGTTATGCGGGGGCCTATCTGTGACTACCTGGTTTTGCCATGGCGTCACAATATGTATGAGCCAAGGTTGGAGAGGAAGATTGATGTGGCCTTTCTGTGGTGGTACATGCAAAACAAGCTACACAAAGACCACAACAGCAGTCCACTACAAACCATTTCAATCCACCACATACCTCAGCAGTCCACTACAAACCATCTCAATCCACCACAGTCCTCAGCAGTCCAATACACACCATCTCAATCCACCACAGACCTCAGCAGTCCACTACACACCATCTCAATCCACCACAGTCCTCAGCAGTCCACTACACACCGTCTCAATTCACCACAGTCCTCAGCAGTCCACTACACACCTTCTCAATCTATCACAGAGCTCAGCAGTCCACTACACACCATCCCAACTCACCACAGTCCACTACACACCATCTCAATCCACCACAGACCTCAACAATGCACTACACACCATCTCAATCCACCACAGACCTCAGCAATCCACTACACACCATCTCAATCCACCACAGTCCTCAGCAGTCCTCTACACACCATCTCAATCCACCACAGACCTCAGCAATCCACTACACACCATCTCAATCCACTCCAGTCTCTTTGGAGGCGTGGGTTCAAATCCCACTGCTGCCATGTCCCGGCCGCCTTTAGAAAGACAGCGTGGCTCAGGGCTCATCCCAACTGAACGCACGACCTCCTTAACCATGGGCGGAACACTACTCAGACAACACAGGGTGAGGGAATCACAATATTAAGACTTTATTGGATCCCCAAACAATTAACGGCACATAACACATAACCAGCAAAACACACAAATGTAACAGGCAACAGAGTTTCACCCTTCTGCTGGCTCACCAGGGATTTAGAATGTCCATGCGTCACAGGTTCCAGGGCCACTTACTCCAATCCAGCAGCACCTCGCTTTCGGCGGGCACCCACCGAGAAAGGAATAGTGCCAGATTTAGGAACCTGTGTGAGGTCTGCAAAGTCTGTAGCCAGGTGTCCAAATTGTCCCAACGTGGGTTTCATCCTTAGGTAGTCCTGGTATGATGATATAATCCTGGCAGCCGGAGTCAAAATCCCTAGACTTTGGATATGATCTCCAATCGGAACCGGAGTCCCTAGATTGAAGCCACAGGGTATCCTGATCCTCTAGTCAGCTCCTAAGAGCTTAGACTGGATCCATCAGCATCCATCAACAACAACAACAACCTGGTGACTTAAAGAAACCCCTTTTATAGCCACCGCCTTCCCCTTGGATACACTGCATCCTCATCGGATTGGTTGGACAAGATTGCTTCTCCCATTGGATGAATTTCAAGCTGCATGGATAATGTTCATTTAAATGATGTGGGTAGAAAGACTGAGGATATCTACATGTAGTCTGCAAGTCACCGACAATGGCTACTAAGGTATTTACATTAGCAATACACAACTACAATACAATGATTACTGGAAGGGTCTGGAGAAACAATAGCTAAGCAAACATGAGTTAGCACACATAAGAACAATACATCTGGCTGAATGTTAAGAAACTTTAACCCATGAGAGGCATTGGGTGTCCATGTCGTCACACTCAGCAGTCCACTACACACCATCTCAATCCACCACAGTCCTCAGCAGTCCACTACACACCATCTCAATCCACCACAGTCATCAGCAGTCCACTACACACCGTCTCAATTCACCACAGTCCTCAGCAGTCCACTACACACCTTCTCAATCTACCACAGAGCTCAGCAGTCCACTACACACCATCTCAATCCACCACAGTCCTCAGCAGTTCTCTACACACCATCTCAATCCACCACAGTCCTCAGCAGTTCTCTACACACCATCTCAATCCACCACAGTCCTCAGCAGTCCTCTACACACCATCTCAATCCACCACAGACCTCAGCAGTCCACTACACACCATCTCAATCCACCACAGACCTCAGCAGTTCTCTACACACCATCTCAATCCACCACAGTCCTCAGCAGTCCACAAATCACTGCAGTTTTATCTTATGTGCATATAAAGGAAGCTTTAGGGCTCCTGTACCCCGTTCCCCACAGACTACAATCTCGGGAATATTTGGTGCTTGCACACTAGCTTTGCTTTTTTCAGTGTTTTGCTGTAAAATCCTAAATCCATAAATTAAGATGTGTATAGAAGAGTTGCTCGTGGGCTTTTTTTTTTTGTCTGGTCCTGTGAGGTTCCAAGAGGTTGTCTGCACCTTAGAAAAACAGGACTGGCAGCTATAAGCAAAAGTGGACTTCTCTGACTCCACACCCTTGTATTATTACTGTATACAGAGCTCCCTAATATTTATGTTCAACAAAAGTCACTGTACCTATTCCCACACATTCTGGAGCCACATACTGCAGCTGGTGCTAAGACAGTGGAGTCCAGCGTGGACCACCCAAAGTGATGTGTCTGTGACTACGTGTCTTCTGTGTATTTCAGGCTACTACGTTTGAAGACATGATGTTATCCTTTTCAGATGAGGAATGGGTGGGACTGGCCATGTGGCAGAGAGAGCTCTACAGGACTGTTATGAGGGACACCATGGAACTAGCCACCTCTTTGGGTAGGAGATGTGACCAACTCTGTCACCCCCAACAGCAAATTAACAGAGGAAAACACTCGTGATCACCCGTCAACGGGGTTTAGACCATGTCCCAGGGATAATGAATGTTCTGTCTTTTAGGTTACATTTACCTTTCCAGAGAAGAGCTGGTGCAAAGAGACAGCCCAAAGAGCGGGAACATTCAACGAGAGAACATGATCCATGTACCAGAGTTACCAGTGACTCAGGAAGAGGCGCCGTCCACCCGTGAACCCTTCATCTCTCCATATTCAGAGGCATCTGCCCATTCTGTGATTCTTCCGTGTCCAAAAACAACCATAATCCAGAAGTATCTAGAAAATTCCCTCACTGATAAACAAACTCCAATCTCTAAAGCTCAGAAGAATTTAGGAGGGAAGCCAGATTCTTCTGACCCAGAGACGGCCTTTATCCATGGGGTTTCTCCAGAGAGTAAACACGAATTCCTTGTGTCAAGGCAGAAGACAGAAGTTACACCCAATTCTGCCTGGGACTCTCGACCAGTATTTTGTGGATCTAGTGTTGATCTTCTGATGGAGGGTGATCCACAGACTACACAAGATCTCCTTTCAGGTGAATGCGTGAACTTACATCCCCTCAGTCTGCCTCCAGACACCCCTGTCCCCTCCTCCAGGCTCCTCTGTCCTCAATCTTCTTTTCTATCCTCTTCCTCCTCCAGCCCCTAACTACTACTTCAGACGCCTATCTCCTCTTCCTCTGAAAGACTCCTTTGTCCCATTCCTCCCCCCGCCCCTTCTGGTCACATGGGTATAAGCAGTACAGGTGCTGCAAGTCAAAAATTAAATCGATTGTGTAATACTTATCTCCTCCCCCTGTTAGAATTAGCATAACTATGCATACTTCCCAGATATTATCTGATCCTCAGCTGCTGTCACTCAAGACGATGCTAATTTTATAAACTTTACTTTCTTGGATTTCAAAACCTAAACATCCGAGCTGATCACTACAGGTATGTATAGAATCAGCCTGATAGTGCCAATATAGCACTGTATGTATAGAATCAGCCTGATAGTGCCAGTATAGCAGTGTATGTATAGAATCAGCCTGATAGAGCCAGTATAGCACTGTATGTATAGAATCAGCCTGATAGTGCCAGTATAGCACTGTATGTATAGAATCAGCCTGATAGTGCCAGTATAGCACTGTATGTATAGAATCAGCCTGATAGTGCCAGTATAGCACTGTATATATAGAATCAGCCTGATAGTGCCAGTATAGTACTGGCTTTAGGTTATATAGGAAAATCCTGGTGACTGGTGCGCTTTAAAACGCAGAGTCTTACGAGGCAATGTGAGACTCAGATTCCAAACCTGTGACAAATATCCCAGCGACAGAAGACCCTCGTGACTCAACTATTCCCTATTTTAAATTACAGATATCACATCTAAAAACTTGGACAAAAGTGTTATAGTGGTCAAAACAAATGACATTAAAGTAAATTTGTGGCGCCCCTGAGGGTCTAGTCGCCACAGAGGTACTGCACCTCAGCCAGAGGTGTGATATCCCATTCCCTGGTAATGAGGAGGTATTAGATCACAACACACACAGACGCTCAATGTAGCTACACTCCATCAGGCCGTGGTGAGGGAAGGATTGATCCTTAGGGAGAGCACAGTCCCGGAGCTAGTCTGGAGGTGGGTGTCATGATGTATGTAGTTTTCTCCATCCCATATTTTTGTATAAGATGCCATGTGATGTATTTTACCTTCTCACTGTAATACTATGTCTTGGGATGTAAGTGACCATACCTTCCCCCCAGCCTGTATCATATTGCAATCAGGCTTCAGCAGTAGCTATTGTCATTGATTTGGTGGGGGTTGCATATATATATTGTTCTTATCAGCATGGGACTTCTCCAATCTACAACTTGGTAAACAGAACAGAGCCAGCAGTCTAAAGTCCATTCATGCATCAAATGGCCAGGGGGAGGTGTGCCCACCTAAGGGGCTGATCCCAGGAGAGAAGAACATGTTAGTTCAGTTAGTTGGATCTCGGCTGAAGACGTACTAGGATCTATAGCTGAGGCTGGATCCTGGGGTCTGTGTGTGTGGACTGTTACAGACTGGAGATCCACGGCCACGTGGGATTGTGCTTTGTTGAGTGAAGGGTGAGGGCCTGTGCTAAGGCCAGCTCCTTATCGCCCGTACATGGACGATTGGACTTTGAGGACTTTTGCATTCTCCTTGGCGCCCCCGGACCTATCTCCTTTGTGTGGACTCTAAAGAACCATTTTAATATTGCATGTTTTATGCTCCCTGCCTCATTAAATCTTCTTGGATTGTTCCTTGGCCTGGCGTCCCTTACTGTTCTGTCGCATACCCCGTCACAAACTGGTGGCAGCGGCGGGAGCAGAGCAGAAAGAATGGAGGACAACGGCCCATTAACATCTGGAATCAGAACCTCAGAGTACAAGAACTGGACTGTGGTGAGCCTACAAACAATGGCCCGTGAATTAGGAGTCGGTTACAAAGGACTCTCTAAGGAGCAACTAATTGAGGCATTGGAAAACGCTTGCCTGCAAGATGGCACCGAGGAACAATTTCCACAGCAAAGGGAGGAAAGACGGGAGCTGGAGGTAAATACCCAAAAAAGTCAATGGGTTGTGTGGTATGAGGAGGAGATGGCACTGCTTGGAGATGAGGCCACCATAGAAGATAAGAGGGAGGCTATTCGCGGAGCTAAGGAGAGGGCATTGCTGGAGAGGAGATTTGCTGTGGAAACAGCTAGAGGCTCCAGACAAACTTTAACCACAGCACCAACTATGAGGGAATTCTCCAGAGTGTCCCGCAAGGACTTTAAGCCATTTAATGAAGCTGCAGGTGACATTGAGGGCTTCTTCCAGGACTTTGAGCATCAGTGCCGATTAATGGAAGTCCCAGAAAGAGAGCGAGTCAGACACCTGGTGGGCCTCTTGGAGGGTGGAGCTGCCGACGCCTATAGAGTTATGGACCCTCAGTGCAATTGTGAGTATGGGGAGATAAAACAGACTATTCTAGAACATTATGCCGTGACCCCAGATACTTATAGGACTCAGTTCCGTACATTAGCCTGTGATGGGGAAGTGTGTTTCAAAATGTATGCCCACAGACTGAAACAAGTATGCCATCGCTGGCTGGAGGGAGAGGGGGCCTTAACTTGGCAGACCTTCCTCCAGGTCATCCTAAAAGAACAGTTTTATGCCAAGTGCCCTACTGAGATCCGGGAATGGGTGCGTGAGAGGAGACCAGAGACAGTGGAACAAGCTGCTGCTCTAGCTGATGAGGTGCTCACTATCAAGCCTCAGTGGAAGAAGCTGCTAGCAGAGGGAGCAAAAATGACCAGCTCCCCAACACCAGAGGTTCCTTGTCCTTCAGTGCCCAATGTTCCTCAACCTCCTAGATCACCACCTCATGTGGATACCCATGTGTATGTGCCTCCAGTTGTCTCGACCACATTTTCTGGAATGCGACGAGGAGAAAAAGTAGAAGAGCGAAGATGTTATAGCTGTGGGCATCCCGGGCATCTGCGGGTTACATGCCCATCTATCCCGTGGAGTCATCCTCCAAACCGACAACCACCTCCAGCACCTGCACCTCCCTATCAGTCACCAAGGTCTCCTACCTACTTCTCCAGAAGGCAAACTGGAAGGAGTGAGACGCAGCGCAGATGTTATGGTTGTGGGCATCCTGGGCATCTGCAAGCTCACTGTCCAGTTGTTCAAAGGCAGAACAGCTACAGACCACCTTTGCCTGTCCATTATCTACAGACACCCTCAGCAGGAGAAGAGCTGGATTCAGGCCCTGATGATTTGCCAAGTGACCCTGATATCTTGACTTCCCTACCAGGAGTCTATAGAGTGCGAGCCACAGCCACGCGTTCTTATGATCTTCAGCATAAACATCTACAGGAGGTCGTGCTGGATGGCCAAAAAGTTGTTGGCTTTCGTGACACTGGGGCTTTTCTCACCATCGCAGATCCCCGAGTAATTCAACCAGAAGCAATTCAAAAGGGACCAGGAATTGCCATTGAATTGGCTGGAGGTACTCAAAGATACATTCCAAGAGCGAGTGTGACCCTGGATTATGGCTTTGGGGCAAAACAATGCATAATCGGTGTGATGAGCGGCCTTCCTGCAGACATACTCCTAGGCAATGATGTGGGAGATAAACTCTGCTTCCTGCACCCACAAATCGGCATTGTATAAGTGAAGGAGAATATAAACTGGACCCGAACATTCAACCCTACATCTTCATCATACACTAAAGAACCTGGAGCCAACACCCAAAATGCAGATGGACTCTCCAGGCAAGAGGAGCCTTGAGACCTGTCAGCCATGCCTGCGTGTACTTAACCAGCAACCTGTAGAGGTCCCTAGTACATACACAAGTTGGGAGGGGAAGGAATTGTCATGATGTATGTAGTTTTCTCCATCCCATATTTTTGTATAAGATGCCATGTGATGTATTTTACCTTCTCATTGTATTTGCTGTAATACTATGTCTTGGGATGTAAGTGACCATACCTTCCCCCTAGCCTGTATCATATTGCAATCAGGCTTCAGCAGTAGCTATTGTCATTGATTTGGTGGGGGTTGCATATATATATTGTTCTTATCAGCATGGGACTTCTCCAATCTACAACTTGGTAAACAGAACAGAGCCAGCAGTCTAAAGTCCATTCATGCATCAAATGGCCAGGGGGAGGTGTGCCCACCTAAGGGGCTGATCCCAGGAGAGAAGAACATGTTAGTTCAGTTAGTTGGATCTTGGCTGGAGACGTACTAGGATCTATAGCTGAGGCTGGATCCTGGGGTCTGTGTGTGTGCTGTTACAGACTGGAGATCCGCGGCCACGTGGGATTGTGCTTTGTTGAGTGAAGGGTGAGGACCTGTGCTAAGGCCAGCCCCTTATCGCCCTGTACATGGACGATTGGACTTTGAGGACTTTTGCATTCTCCTTGGCGCCCCCGGACCTATTTCCTTTGTGTGGACTCTAAAGAACCATTTTAATATTGCATGTTTTATGCTCCCTGCCTCATTAAATCTTCTTGGATCGTTCCTTGGCCTGGCGTCCCTTACTGCTCTGTCGCATACCCCGTCACAGTGGGGTTAGTTAGTGGGAAGACACTTAGAACAAGGGAGCAGAAGAGTAAACCAGAGAACGAAGTAGGATGCAGAGGGGAGAGGTCCTGATGACTGGAGCCGGAGGAGCTCGTCCTAGGACAAGGAAGGAAGAATCAGAAAGAAAGGAAGAAGGGGTCCTACAGCCACGGGAAGTGGAGATCCACCCGTGGGCTCGCATCTACAGCCAACTTTCCGGTGTGGAGGGACTTGACCACAAGGGGGAACCAACCCCTAGACTAGTGGAGAAAAACCAGGCTCAGCTAGCAAACAGGAGGCTGAGGTATCTTTATGTGCCAAAGCCACTTCCACACACGAATCCGCTGGAAGGTGATCAGATAGGACCAGGGGACAGAGCAAGAAGCCGCCCAGAAAAGGGTCCGCGGGCACTGGCTCAGGGCACTGTGTGTGAGGCGTGGGGCAGGCGGGAGAGCCCAGCACAGGAAGAAGACCAGGATAGGCTTTTACATAAGGGCACACAGGTCTTGTGTTCCAAATTACCTCGGGATTGGCTGGATCCCGTCACAGCAGGACTCAGCACTCCAAGCAGGGCCGGCTCCAGGTTTTTGTGGGCCCCGGGCGGAAGAGTCCCAGTGGGCCCCATCCACACACAGACACCGATACGAACATATACATATTTAAAGACAAACTCACAAAAATACATATAAACAGACAAATATATACAGTCATATACACTTACAGACACACACACACACAAGTCTGCTGCATACAGACAGACACACACAACTCTGCTACATACAAACACATACAGCTCTGCTACATACAGACAAACACACACACAAACTCTGCTACATACAGACAAACACATACAACTCTGCTACATACAGACAAACACATACAACTCTGCTACATACAGACAAACACATACAACTCTGCTACATACAGACAAACACATACAACTCTGCTACATACAGACAAACACATACAACTCTGCTACATACAGACAAACACATACAACTCTGCTACATACAGACAAACACATACAACTCTGCTACATACAGACAAACACATACAACTCTGCTACATACAGACAAACACATACAACTCTGCTACATACAGACAAACACATACAACTCTGCTACATACAGACAAACACATACAACTCTGCTACATACAGACAAACACATACAACTCTGCTACATACAGACAAACACATACAACTCTGCTACATACAGACAAACACATACAACTCTGCTACATACAGACAAACACATACAACTCTGCTACATACAGACAAACACATACAACTCTGCTACATACAGACAAACACATACAACTCTGCTACATTCAGACAAACACATACAACTCTGCTACATTCAGACAAACACATACAACTCTGCTACATACAGACAAATGCACACAACTCTGCTGCTCTGTGGGGCCCACACCCGCGGCTTGGTGGGGACAGCACCAGCGGCAGCACCCGCGGCTCGGCGGGGCCCACACCCGCGGCTCGGCGGGGCCCACACCCGCGGCTCGGCAGGTACAGCACCCGCGGCACTGGCAGCACCCGCGGCTCGGCAGGGCCCACACCCGCGGCTCGGCGGGGCCAGCACCCGCGGCTCGGCGGGTACAGCACCCGCGGCACTGGCAGCACCCGCGGCTCGGCGGGTACAGCACACGCGGCACTGGCAGCACCCGCGGCTCGGCAGGGCCCACACCCGCGGCTCGGCGGGGCCCACACCCGCGGAATCGGCGGGTGGGGGCATTGGCAGGGGCCGGGGCATACATCCAGGGGGTAGAAGCAGCTCACCGGGGCCTATAATGGGGAGGCGGGGAGGGCACTTACCCGATTAGGTCACGGTGGAGAGGGGGCCCACACAGCGCCGGACAGAAGCTCGCCTCCTTCATCTGTGGGACTGAGAAGGCGGTAGCTCCGCCCACAGGTGAAATTCAAACGAGGATGTCTGCGCGCCTTAAAGTGACGGCGCCGCAGATTGCTGCCGAGGACTGCGGTCCCCGGAACTCGGCCGGGGACCGCAGAACTGTAAAGGCGAGTGGGCCCCGGCCAAGGGACAGGAGAACTGACGAGGCCGAGTGGGCCCCCCCGGCTCTCCAGGGCCCCGGCATTTGCCCGGGTTTGCCGGGTGCTGACGCCGGCCCTGACTCCAAGGGCAGCATTAAATCGGCCGTGATAATCTGGAACTGCCAAACTGTGAGTAAAAGACCTAATGACTGCATCCCCGCTGTGTCCTGGAGTTATTGCCTGCGTCTATGGTCCTGCACCCCAGCGTTAAGTCCCCCATCATACACGATCACCTGCCCTGGGGCCTAGCTCTATCTGTGGAGAGTTGAACCACCTCTGCTGCATCACCACCGACCCCAGGGGAACTGAATTACAGCGGCGGCCCATATCTTGCCGCATACAACGGGTAGCGTCACGACTCATCCCATGTAAATATCCTCCCCACTCATTTAAACAACACCGCCAGGGTCATGGAGTCGGACCCTGCCGCCGTGACATCCTCCCCTAAGAGAACCAGCCCAGTTCCAAATGTCCCCAACTGACCCTGGTGGGTGTGTCAAATTCATACAGATAAGGAGAGGGTACAAAAGCTGTGGGGGAACAAAGAGGCACAGGACCACCTGGTGATAGACTTCTGGGTATAAGGAAAGGATGGTGCTCACCTGAGCGGTTGTGTGCAGGCAACGTAAACGCCTGAAACCATCAGCCTCGTGGCTGGGGACCAGCTCCACCAGGACAGTGGACCAATGTGAACGATAACGATTGTAGGCTGCGCTGCTACAATTAAGGATCCTTAGGACTGAGATAAGTTGAACATTTATTTCCACAGCGTGTGTCTTAGTATTTGGTCTCCTCACACGGCATACTAAGGGGAGCGCACACGTTTTAAGCCTCTTTTTCGTCTAGCCTTCACAGTACAGCCCTGCTATCAGCACTGTTCCTTTCCATCAGAATCTACTTTTACTATCCAGACGATCCTAATCTTCTCCAGGCTCCTCTGTCCTCCTGGAGACCACTCATCCCTACTAATGTCTTGTCTTCTCAAGACTCCTCCCCCCCCCTCACACCCTCTAAAGACCTCTGTCACCTTCAGACACCACTGTCCCTTTCAAGGCTCTACTGTCCTCTTCCAGGTTCCTTTGCCTCCTGAATACTTCTCTGTTTCGTTGCAGATTCCTCTGCCCCTTCCACACCTCTGATTTCTTCTAGACTCCTCTGTCCTCCTCTAGACTCTTCTGTGCTCTCAAATCTCCTTTGTCCCTTCCTTACTGTACAGTTTAAGATTGAGGAGAATGTCCCTTCCAGATTCCTCTGTTTCCTCCAGCCTTCATTCTGTAGGCTCATCCATCCTCCCCAAAAAACGTCATGCTCTTCTGTCCTCTCAACCCGTAACTATTTTCTCCTTTCTCTCTTGCCTACAGATTCAGAGATCTTGACACTCATTAAGGTGGAGGCGATAAATGTCACTATTGATAGTGAAATTACGTCACTACAAGGAGAGGAGAGGCAGATCCCTCCACATTTCTGTAAAAGAGAAGAGAGCTGGGGTCTTCAGGATGGAGCGGTGTCCCCTCTGCCCTTCAATAGTCTTCAAGACACATGCAATTATTTACCCTGGGCAGAACATCAGAGTGTCCACTCTCCCGGGACTCTACTGTGGACTGAGCAGACCTCCTCAGGTAGCAGTGTGGAAGAGAGAGGGGTCTGGGTGACTCTGGATGACCGGCAGATGTCTACACCGGAGATTCTGCAGACTGAAAACTGTTCTAAATGTTCTCTGTGTGGTAGAGGCTTGTTACAGAGTCCACCCATAGGCCATCATGAAAGGCTGCAGGAAGAGAAGAGGCTGTTCATCTGCCCCGCATGCTCCAGGGACCAGCATGGTCCTCCCCAGCAGATGCACCTTGTCCCACCCCATACTGATGGGCTAACAGACTCCCAGTCCTTGCAGAACAAGCAGAGCTTCCTGTGTCCAAAGTGTAACCGCAGCTTTTCACAGCTTGTTGGGCTCCACCGACACCAGAAAACTCACATCCGTAATTCAATGACAAGAAAAGTCATGGCTCCTCCACAGAGGAAGGGGTACAGAGTGCCCGTGCTACCAGCCAAGGAGCAGGTGGAGTACACGGAGACGAAGCCCACACCACCCTTGGGAGAGTCCTACTCTAAGCTGCACCATCATCTGCAGCTGTCCACCGCCTTCCTCCAGCAGCTCATCACATCCACCTGTGGATTCCAGTATGAGTGATGGTGGGGGAGCAGCAAAAAGACTGGAAAATGGGCCAGAAACCATCTGTAGGCTCAAAGAATGCCATTACTGATGAGCAAGCGTCCTCGCCATTACTCGATACTCGATGGAGCATCGAGGTGCTCGGGTACGCTTGGTGCTCAGCCGAGTATCACAGGTGCTCAGTTACACTCGGTGCTCGGCCAAGTATCACAGGTGCTAAGGTGAGCTCAGTGCTTGGCAGAGTATTGTGGGAGTTCGGATACGCTTGGTGCCCAGCCAAGTATCACAGGTGCTCAGGTGCGCTCGGTGCCCGGCCGATTATCGTTGGTGTTCAGGTACACTCGGTGCTCGGCCGAGTATCGTGAGTGTTTGGGTACACTCGGTGCTCGGCCTTCAGTGAATGATGTGAGCCGGCCCCTAGTGAGAGCCACTTGCAGTCTCTGAATCTCGCTCACTCGGGGCAAAAACGTGTTCGGATGATGTGAGCAAAAAAAAAAAAATTCTGCCACCCTCTCCTGAAATGCTCTGTTTATGGTTATAAATGGCAGAAACCCGGACTGCCTGATCATTGACTTCCATTATCCTGTTACTGGAGTTGAGCCGGCCAGAGCGTCCGACCTGCTCAACCGAGTAAAGAACGTTCCAGCATTTTAGTGCTCAATCATCTCTAGAGTCACTGAGCACAATATGTGTAGCGTCACTGAGCGCGGTATGTGTAGAGTCACTGTGAGCTGTAGGTGTAGAGTCACTGAGCACAATATGTGTAGCATCACTGAACGCGGTATGTGTAGAGTCACTGTGAGCTGTAGGTGTAGAGTCACTGAGCACAATATGTGTAGCATCACTGAACGCGGTATGTGTAGAGTCACTGTGCGCTGTAGGTGTAGAGTCACTGAGCTCGGTAGGTGTAGAGTCACTGAGCGCGGTAGGTGTAGAGTCACTGAGCGCGGTAGGTGTAGAGTCACTGTGAGCGGTAGGTGTAGAGTCACTGTGAGCTGTAGGTGTAGAGTCACTGTGAGCTGTAGGTGTAGAGTCACTGTCAGCTGTAGGTGTAGAGTCACTGTGAGCTGTAGGTGTATAGTCACTGAGCGCGGTAGGTGTAGAGTCACTGTGAGCTGTAGGTGTAGAGTCACTGTGAGCTGTAGGTGTAGAGTCACTGTGACCTGTAGGTGTAGAGTCACTGTGACCTGTAGGTGTAGAGTCACTGAGCGCGGTAGGTGTAGAGTCACTGTGAGCTGTAGGTGTAGAGTCACTGTGAGCTGTAGGTGTATAGTCACTGTGAGCTGTAGGTGTAGAGTCACTGTGAGCTGTAGGTGTAGAGTCACTGTGAGCTGTAGGTGTAGAGTCACTGTGAGCTGTAGGTGTAGAGTCACTGTGAGCTGTAGGTGTAGAGTCACTGTGAGCTGTAGGTGTAGAGTCACTGTGAGCTGTAGGTGTAGAGTCACTGTGAGCTGTAGGTGTAGAGTCACTGTGAGCTGTAGGTGTAGAGTCACTGTGAGCTGTAGGTGTATAGTCACTGTGAGCTGTAGGTGTAGAGTCACTGTGAGCTGTAGGTGTAGAGTCACTGTGAGCTGTAGGTGTAGAGTCACTGAGCGCGGTAGGTGTAGAGTCACTGAGCGCGGTAGGTGTAGAGTCACTGAGCGCGGTAGGTGTAGAGTCACTGTGAGCTGTAGGTGTAGAGTCACTGTGAGCTGTAGGTGTAGAGTCACTGTGAGCTGTAGGTGTAGAGTCACTGTGAGCTGTAGGTGTAGAGTCACTGAGCTCGGTAGGTGGAGAGTCACTGAGCGCGGTAGGTGTAGAGTCACTGAGCGCGGTAGGTGTAGAGTCACTGAGCGCGGTAGGTGTAGAGTCACTGTGAGCTGTAGGTGTAGAGTCACTGTGAGCTGTAGGTGTATAGTCACTGTGAGCTGTAGGTGTATAGTCACTGTCAGCTGTAGGTGTAGAGTCACTGTGAGCTGTAGGTGTAGAGTCACTGTGAGCTGTAGGTGTAGAGTCACTGTGAGCTGTAGGTGTAGAGTCACTGTGAGCTGTAGGTGTAGAGTCACTGTGAGCTGTAGGTGTAGAGTCACTGTGACCTGTAGGTGTAGAGTCACTGAGCGCGGTAGGTGTAGAGTCACTGTGAGCTGTAGGTGTAGAGTCACTGTGAGCTGTAGGTGTAGAGTCACTGTGAGCTGTAGGTGTATAGTCACTGTGAGCTGTAGGTGTAGAGTCACTGTGAGCTGTAGGTGTAGAGTCACTGTGAGCTGTAGGTGTAGAGTCACTGTGAGCTGTAGGTGTAGAGTCACTGTGAGCTGTAGGTGTAGAGTCACTGTGAGCTGTAGGTGTAGAGTCACTGTGAGCTGTAGGTGTATAGTCACTGTGACAACCATCCATATAGAAGAAGAATAAGACCGCACCAATGCTGATATCTTTTTCCGGAGATTCTTTAGGCTTCCACGGGTGGACCCGTGGAAGCCTAATCACAGGCGAAATGGCCGTCGTCCGCAGCGAGGGGCCGCTTCCAGGTCTCCTCCACCCGCTGACTGCTACACACCTTTTATCTTTGTATATGGAATAAAGAATCTCCGGAAAAAGATATCAGCATTGGTGCGGTCTTATTCTTCTTCTATATGGATGGTTGGAACTGACTGTTTCTATTTTGACCTGCACGCTGATCCGGTTTTTGTCGAGACGACCGGTGCTGGATTTTCCTTCCCCACCAGTGAGCCCAGGTGTAACAAGCATATACGGGTAGTGCAGGACTGCGCTCTCCTTTGGATCCGTATAGTCACTGTGAGCTGTAGGTGTATAGTCACTGTGAGCTGTAGGTGTAGAGTCACTGAGCTCGGTAGGTGTAGAGTCACTGAGCGCGGTAGGTGTAGAGTCACTGTGAGCTGTAGGTGTAGAGTCACTGTGAGCTGTAGGTGTAGAGTCACTGTGAGCTGTAGGTGTAGAGTCACTGTGAGCTGTAGGTGTAGAGTCACTGTGAGCTCGGTAGGTGTAGAGTCACTGTGAGCTCGGTAGGTGTAGAGTCACTGTGAGCTGTAGGTGTAGAGTCACTGTGAGCTGTAGGTGTAGAGTCACTGTGAGCTGTAGGTGTAGAGTCACTGTGAGCTGTAGGTGTAGAGTCACTGTGAGCTGTAGGTGTATAGTCACTGAGCACGGTAGGTGTAGAGTCACTGAGCGCGGTAGGTGTAGAGTCACTGAGCGCGGTAGGTGTAGAGTCACTGTGAGCTGTAGGTGTAGAGTCACTGTGAGCTGTAGGTGTAGAGTCACTGAGCTCGGTAGGTGTAGAGTCACTGAGCGCGGTAGGTGTAGAGTCACTGTGAGGTGTAGGTGTAGAGTCACTGAGCGCGGTAGGTGTAGAGTCACTGTGAGCTGTAGGTGTATAGTCACTGTGAGCTGTAGGTGTAGAGTCACTGTGAGCTGTAGGTGTAGAGTCACTGAGCGCGGTAGGTGTAGAGTCACTGAGCGCGGTAGGTGTAGAGTCACTGTGAGCTGTAGGTGTAGATTCACTGAGCTCGGTAGGTGTAGAGTCACTGTGAGCGGTAGGTGTAGAGTCACTGTGAGCTGTAGGTGTATAGTCACTGTGAGCTGTAGGTGTATAGTCACTGTGAGCTGTAGGTGTATAGTCACTGTGAGCTGTAGGTGTATAGTCACTGTGAGCTGTAGGTGTAGAGTCACTGTGAGCGGTAGGTGTATAGTCACTGTGAGCTGTAGGTGTAGAGTCACTGTGAGCTGTAGGTGTAGAGTCACTGTGAGCTGTAGGTGTAGAGTCACTGAGCGCGGTAGGTGTAGAGTCACTGAGCGCGGTAGGTGTAGAGTCACTGAGCGCGGTAGGTGTAGAGTCACTGTGAGCTGTAGGTGTAGAGTCACTGTGAGCTGTAGGTGTAGAGTCACTGAGCTCGGTAGGTGTAGAGTCACTGAGCGCGGTAGGTGTAGAGTCACTGTGAGCTGTAGGTGTAGAGTCACTGAGCTCGGTAGGTGTAGAGTCACTGAGCTCGGTAGGTGTAGAGTCACTGTGAGCGGTAGGTGTAGAGTCACTGTGAGCTGTAGGTGTAGAGTCACTGAGCGCAGTAGGTGTAGAGTCACTGTGAGCTGTAGGTGTAGAGTCACTGAGCTCGGTAGGTGTAGAGTCACTGTGAGCTGTAGGTGTAGAGTCACTGAGCGCGGTAGGTGTAGAGTCACTGTGAGCTGTAGGTGTATAGTCACTGTGAGCTGTAGGTGTATAGTCACTGTGAGCTGTAGGTGTAGAGTCACTGTGAGCTGTAGGTGTAGAGTCACTGTGAGCTGTAGGTGTAGAGTCACTGAGCGCGGTAGGTGTAGAGTCACTGTGAGCTGTAGGTGTAGAGTCACTGTGGGCTGTAGGTGTAGAGTCACTGTGAGCTGTAGGTGTAGAGTCACTGTGAGCTGTAGGTGTAGAGTCACTGTGAGCTGTAGGTGTATAGTCACTGTGAGCTGTAGGTGTAGAGTCACTGAGCGCGGTAGGTGTAGAGTCACTGTGAGCTGTAGGTGTAGAGTCACTGTGAGCTGTAGGTGTAGAGTCACTGTGAGCTGTAGGTGTAGAGTCACTGAGCGCGGTAGGTGTAGAGTCACTGTGAGCTGTAGGTGTAGAGTCACTGAGCGCGGTAGGTGTAGAGTCACTGTGAGCTGTAGGTGTATAGTCACTGTGAGCTGTAGGTGTAGAGTCACTGTGAGCTGTAGGTGTAGAGTCACTGTAAGCTGTAGGTGTAGAGTCACTGTGAGCTGTAGGTGTATAGTCACTGTGAGCTGTAGGTGTATAGTCACTGTGAGCTGTAGGTGTAGAGTCACTGTGAGCTGTAGGTGTAGAGTCACTGTGAGCTGTAGGTGTAGAGTCACTGTGAGCTGTAGGTGTAGAGTCACTGTGAGCTGTAGGTGTAGAGTCACTGAGCGCGGTAGGTGTAGAGTCACTGAGCGCGGTAGGTGTAGAGTCACTGAGCGCGGTAGGTGTAGAGTCACTGAGCGCGGTAGGTGTAGAGTCACTGAGCGCGGTAGGTGTAGAGTCACTGAGCGCGGTAGGTGTAGAGTCACTGAGCGCGGTAGGTGTAGAGTCACTGAGCGCGGTAGGTGTAGAGTCACTGTGAGCTGTAGGTGTAGAGTCACTGTGAGCTGTAGGTGTAGAGTCACTGTGAGCTGTAGGTGTAGAGTCACTGAGCGCGGTAGGTGTACAGTCACTGAGCGCGGTAGGTGTAGAGTCACTGAGCGCGGTAGGTGTAGAGTCACTGAGCGCGGTAGGTGTAGAGTCACTGTGAGCTGTAGGTGTAGAGTCACTGAGCACAATATGTGTAGCATCACTGAACGCGGTATGTGTAGAGTCACTGTGCGCTGTAGGTGTAGAGTCACTGAGCTCGGTAGGTGTAGAGTCACTGAGCGCGGTAGGTGTAGAGTCACTGAGCGCGGTAGGTGTAGAGTCACTGTGAGCTGTAGGTGTATAGTCACTGTGAGCTGTAGGTGTAGAGTCACTGTGAGCTGTAGGTGTAGAGTCACTGTGAGCTGTAGGTGTAGAGTCACTGTGAGCTGTAGGTGTAGAGTCACTGTGAGCTGTAGGTGTAGAGTCACTGTGAGCTGTAGGTGTAGAGTCACTGAGCTCGGTAGGTGGAGAGTCACTGAGCGCGGTAGGTGTAGAGTCACTGAGCGCGGTAGGTGTAGAGTCACTGTGAGCGGTAGGTGTAGAGTCACTGTGAGCGGTAGGTGTAGAGTCACTGTGAGCTGTAGGTGTAGAGTCACTGTGAGCTGTAGGTGTAGAGTCACTGTGAGCTGTAGGTGTAGAGTCACTGTGAGCTGTAGGTGTAGAGTCACTGAGCGCGGTAGGTGTATAGTCACTGTGAGCTGTAGGTGTAGAGTCACTGTGAGCTGTAGGTGTAGAGTCACTGAGCGCGGTAGGTGTAGAGTCACTGAGCGCGGTAGGTGTAGAGTCACTGAGCGCGGTAGGTGTAGAGTCACTGAGCGCGGTAGGTGTAGAGTCACTGAGCGCGGTAGGTGTAGAGTCACTGTGAGCGGTAGGTGTAGAGTCACTGTGAGCTGTAGGTGTAGAGTCACTGAGCGCGGTAGGTGTAGAGTCACTGTGAGCTGTAGGTGTAGAGTCACTGTGAGCTGTAGGTGTAGAGTCACTGTGAGCTGTAGGTGTAGAGTCACTGTGAGCTGTAGGTGTAGAGTCACTGTGAGCTGTAGGTGTAGAGTCACTGTGAGCTGTAGGTGTAGAGTCACTGTGAGCTGTAGGTGTAGAGTCACTGTGACCTGTAGGTGTAGAGTCACTGAGCGCGGTAGGTGTAGAGTCACTGTGAGCTGTAGGTGTAGAGTCACTGTGAGCTGTAGGTGTAGAGTCACTGTGAGCTGTAGGTGTATAGTCACTGTGAGCTGTAGGTGTAGAGTCACTGTGAGCTGTAGGTGTAGAGTCACTGTGAGCTGTAGGTGTAGAGTCACTGAGCGCGGTAGGTGTAGAGTCACTGAGCGCGGTAGGTGTAGAGTCACTGTGAGCTGTAGGTGTAGAGTCACTGTGAGCTGTAGGTGTAGAGTCACTGAGCGCGGTAGGTGTAGAGTCACTGAGCGCGGTAGGTGTAGAGTCACTGTGAGCTGTAGGTGTAGATTCACTGAGCTCGGTAGGTGTAGAGTCACTGTGAGCGGTAGGTGTAGAGTCACTGTGAGCTGTAGGTGTATAGTCACTGTGAGCTGTAGGTGTATAGTCACTGTGAGCTGTAGGTGTATAGTCACTGTGAGCTGTAGGTGTATAGTCACTGTGAGCTGTAGGTGTAGAGTCACTGTGAGCGGTAGGTGTATAGTCACTGTGAGCTGTAGGTGTAGAGTCACTGTGAGCTGTAGGTGTAGAGTCACTGTGAGCTGTAGGTGTAGAGTCACTGAGCGCGGTAGGTGTAGAGTCACTGTGAGCTGTAGGTGTATAGTCACTGTGAGCTGTAGGTGTAGAGTCACTGTGAGCTGTAGGTGTAGAGTCACTGTGAGCTGTAGGTGTATAGTCACTGTGAGCTGTAGGTGTAGAGTCACTGTGAGCTGTAGGTGTAGAGTCACTGTGAGCTGTAGGTGTAGAGTCACTGTGAGCTGTAGGTGTAGAGTCACTGTGAGCTGTAGGTGTAGAGTCACTGTGAGCTGTAGGTGTAGAGTCACTGTGAGCTGTAGGTGTAGAGTCACTGTGAGCTGTAGGTGTAGAGTCACTGTGAGCTGTAGGTGTAGAGTCACTGAGCGCGGTAGGTGTAGAGTCACTGAGCGCGGTAGGTGTAGAGTCACTGAGCGCGGTAGGTGTATAGTCACTGTGAGCTGTAGGTGTAGAGTCACTGTGAGCTGTAGGTGTAGAGTCACTGAGCGCGGTAGGTGTAGAGTCACTGAGCGCGGTAGGTGTAGAGTCACTGAGCGCGGTAGGTGTAGAGTCACTGAGCGCGGTAGGTGTAGAGTCACTGAGCGCGGTAGGTGTAGAGTCACTGAGCGCGGTAGGTGTAGAGTCACTGAGCGCGGTAGGTGTAGAGTCACTGTGAGCGGTAGGTGTAGAGTCACTGTGAGCTGTAGGTGTAGAGTCACTGAGCGCGGTAGGTGTAGAGTCACTGTGAGCTGTAGGTGTAGAGTCACTGAGCTCGGTAGGTGTAGAGTCACTGTGAGCTGTAGGTGTAGAGTCACTGTGAGCTGTAGGTGTAGAGTCACTGTGAGCTGTAGGTGTAGAGTCACTGAGCGCGGTAGGTGTAGAGTCACTGTGAGCTGTAGGTGTAGAGTCACTGTGAGCTGTAGGTGTAGAGTCACTGTGAGCTGTAGGTGTAGAGTCACTGAGCGCGGTAGGTGTAGAGTCACTGTGAGCTGTAGGTGTAGAGTCACTGAGCACAGTAGGTGTAGAGTCACTGAGCGTGGTAGGTGTAGAGTCACTGTGAGCTGTAGGTGTAGAGTCACTGAGCACGGTAGGTGTAGAGTCACTGAGCGCGGTAGGTGTAGAATCACTGTGAGCTGTAGGTGTAGAGTCACTGAGCGCGGTAGGTGTAGAGTCACTGAGCACGGTAGGTGTAGAGTCACTGAGCGCGGTAGGTGTAGAGTCACTGTGAGCTGTAGGTGTAGAGTCACTGAGCTCGGTAGGTGTAGAGTCACTGAGCGTGGTAGGTGTAGAGTCACTGAGCGCGGTAGGTGTAGAGTCACTGAGCGCGGTAGGTGTAGAGTCACTGAGCGCGGTAGGTGTAGTCACTGAGCGCGGTAGGTGTAGAGTCACTGTGAGCTGTAGGTGTAGAGTCACTGTGAGCTGTAGGTGTAGAGTCACTGTGAGCTGTAGGTGTAGAGTCACTGTGAGCTGTAGGTGTAGAGTCACTGTGAGCTGTAGGTGTAGAGTCACTGTGACCTGTAGGTGTAGAGTCACTGAGCGCGGTAGGTGTAGAGTCACTGTGAGCTGTAGGTGTAGAGTCACTGTGAGCTGTAGGTGTAGAGTCACTGTGAGCTGTAGGTGTATAGTCACTGTGAGCTGTAGGTGTATAGTCACTGTGAGCTGTAGGTGTATAGTCACTGTGAGCTGTAGGTGTAGAGTCACTGTGAGCTGTAGGTGTAGAGTCACTGAGCGCGGTAGGTGTAGAGTCACTGAGCGCGGTAGGTGTAGAGTCACTGTGAGCTGTAGGTGTAGATTCACTGAGCTCGGTAGGTGTAGAGTCACTGTGAGCGGTAGGTGTAGAGTCACTGTGAGCTGTAGGTGTATAGTCACTGTGAGCTGTAGGTGTATAGTCACTGTGAGCTGTAGGTGTATAGTCACTGTGAGCTGTAGGTGTAGAGTCACTGTGAGCGGTAGGTGTATAGTCACTGTGAGCTGTAGGTGTAGAGTCACTGTGAGCTGTAGGTGTAGAGTCACTGTGAGCTGTAGGTGTAGAGTCACTGAGCGCGGTAGGTGTAGAGTCACTGTGAGCTGTAGGTGTATAGTCACTGTGAGCTGTAGGTGTAGAGTCACTGTGAGCTGTAGGTGTAGAGTCACTGTGAGCTGTAGGTGTATAGTCACTGTGAGCTGTAGGTGTAGAGTCACTGAGCGCGGTAGGTGTAGAGTCACTGTGAGCTGTAGGTGTAGAGTCACTGTGAGCTGTAGGTGTAGAGTCACTGAGCTCGGTAGGTGTAGAGTCACTGTGAGCTGTAGGTGTAGAGTCACTGTGAGCTGTAGGTGTATAGTCACTGTGAGCTGTAGGTGTATAGTCACTGTGAGCTGTAGGTGTAGAGTCACTGAGCACGGTAGGTGTAGAGTCACTGAGCGCGGTAGGTGTAGAGTCACTGTGAGCTGTAGGTGTAGAGTCACTGTGAGCTGTAGGTGTAGAGTCACTGTGAGCTGTAGGTGTATAGTCACTGTGAGCTGTAGGTGTATAGTCACTGTGAGCTGTAGGTGTAGAGTCACTGAGCACAGTAGGTGTAGAGTCACTGTGAGCTGTAGGTGTAGAGTCACTGAGCGCGGTAGGTGTAGAGTCACTGAGCACGGTAGGTGTAGAGTCACTGAGCGCGGTAGGTGTAGAGTCACTGTGAGCTGTAGGTGTAGAGTCACTGAGCTCGGTAGGTGTAGAGTCACTGAGCGTGGTAGGTGTAGAGTCACTGTGAGCTGTAGGTGTAGAGTCACTGTGAGCGGTAGGTGTAGAGTCACTGAGCGCGGTAGGTGTAGAGTCACTGAGCGCGGTAGGTGTAGAGTCACTGAGCTCGGTAGGTGTAGAGTCACTGAGCGCGGTAGGTGTAGAGTCACTGTGAGCTGTAGGTGTAGAGTCACTGAGCTCGGTAGGTGTAGAGTCACTGAGCGTGGTAGGTGTAGAGTCACTGTGAGCTGTAGGTGTAGAGTCACTGTGAGCTGTAGGTGTAGAGTCACTGTGAGCTGTAGGTGTAGAGTCACTGAGCGCGGTAGGTGTAGAGTCACTGAGCGCGGTATGTGTAGAGTCACTGAGCGCGGTAGGTGTAGAGTCACTGAGCACGGTAGGTGTAGAGTCACTGAGCGCGGTATGTGTAGAGTCACTGAGCGCGGTATGTGTAGAGTCACTGAGCGCGGTAGGTGTAGAGTCACTGAGCACGGTAGGTGTAGAGTCACTGAGCGTGGTAGGTGTAGAGTCACTGTGAGCTGTAGGTGTAGAGTCACTGTGAGCTGTAGGTGTAGAGTCACTGAGCGCGGTAGGTGTAGAGTCACTGAGCGCGGTATGTGTAGAGTCACTGAGCGCGGTAGGTGTAGAGTCACTGTGAGCTGTAGGTGTAGAGTCACTGAGCACGGTAGGTGTTGAGTCACTGAGCGCAGTAGGTGTAGAGTCACTGAGCGCGGTAGGTGTAGAGTCACTGAGCGCGGTAGGTGTAGAGTCACTGAGCGCGGTAGGTGTAGAGTCACTGAGCACGGTAGGTGTAGAGTCACTGAGCGCGGTAGGTGTAGAGTCACTGTGAGCTGTAGGTGTAGAGTCACTGAGCGCGGTAGGTGTAGAGTCACTGAGCACGGTAGGTGTAGAGTCACTGAGCGCGGTAGGTGTAGAGTCACTGAGCTCGGTAGGTGTAGAGTCACTGAGCGCAGTAGGTGTAGAGTCACTGAGCGCGGTAGGTGTAGAGTCACTGAGCGCGGTAGGTGTAGAGTCACTGAGCGCGGTAGGTGTAGAGTCACTGAGCTCGGTAGGTGTAGAGTCACTGAGCTCGGTAGGTGTAGAGTCACTGAGCGCAGTAGGTGTAGAGTCACTGAGCGCGGTAGGTGTAGAGTCACTGAGCGCGGTAGGTGTAGAGTCACTGAGCGCGGTAGGTGTAGAGTCACTGAGCACGGTAGGTGTAGAGTCACTGAGCGCGGTAGGTGTAGAGTCACTGTGAGCTGTAGGTGTAGAGTCACTGAGCGCGGTAGGTGTAGAGTCACTGAGCGCGGTAGGTGTAGAGTCACTGTGAGCGGTAGGTGTAGAGTCACTGAGCGAGGTATGTGTAGAGTCACTGAGCTCGGTAGGTGTAGAGTCACTGAGCGCAGTAGGTGTAGAGTCACTGAGCGCGGTAGGTGTAGAGTCACTGAGCGCGGTAGGTGTAGAGTCACTGAGCTCGGTAGGTGTAGAGTCACTGAGCGCGGTAGGTGTAGAGTCACTGTGAGCTGTAGGTGTATAGTCACTGTGAGCTGTAGGTGTATATAGTCACTGTGAGCTGTAGGTGTAGAGTCACTGAGCGCAGTAGGTGTAGAGTCACTGAGCGCGGTAGGTGTAGAGTCACTGAGCGAGGTATGTGTAGAGTCACTGAGCTCGGTAGGTGTAGAGTCACTGAGCGCGGTAGGTGTAGAGTCACTGTGAGCTGTAGGTGTAGAGTCACTGAGCGCGGTAGGTGTAGAGTCACTGTGAGCTGTAGGTGTAGAGTCACTGAGCGCGGTAGGTGTAGAGTCACTGAGCGCGGTAAGTGTAGAGTCACTGAGCGCGGTAGGTGTAGAGTCACTGAGCGCGGTAGGTGTAGAGTCACTGAGCGCGGTAGGTGTAGAGTCACTGAGCGCGGTAGGTGTAGAGTCACTGAGCGCGGTAGGTGTAGAGTCACTGTGAGCTGTAGGTGTAGAGTCACTGAGCTCGGTAGGTGTAGAGTCACTGAGCGTGGTAGGTGTAGAGTCACTGTGAGCTGTAGGTGTAGTCACTGAGCGAGGTATGTGTAGAGTCACTGAGCTCGGTAGGTGTAGAGTCACTGAGCTCGGTAGGTGTAGAGTTACTGAGCGCAGTAGGTGTAGAGTCACTGAGCGCGGTAGGTGTAGAGTCACTGAGCGAGGTATGTGTAGAGTCACTGAGCTCGGTAGGTGTAGAGTCACTGTGAGCTGTAGGTGTAGAGTCACTGTGAGCTGTAGGTGTAGAGTCACTGTGAGCTGTAGGTGTAGAGTCACTGTGAGCTCGGTAGGTGTAGAGTCACTGTGAGCTGTAGGTGTAGAGTCACTGTGAGCTGTAGGTGTAGAGTCACTGTGAGCTGTAGGTGTAGAGTCACTGTGAGCTGTAGGTGTAGAGTCACTGTGAGCTGTAGGTGTATAGTCACTGAGCACGGTAGGTGTAGAGTCACTGAGCGCGGTAGGTGTAGAGTCACTGTGAGCTGTAGGTGTAGAGTCACTGTGAGCTGTAGGTGTAGAGTCACTGAGCTCGGTAGGTGTAGAGTCACTGAGCGCGGTAGGTGTAGAGTCACTGTGAGGTGTAGGTGTAGAGTCACTGAGCGCGGTAGGTGTAGAGTCACTGTGAGCTGTAGGTGTATAGTCACTGTGAGCTGTAGGTGTAGAGTCACTGTGAGCTGTAGGTGTAGAGTCACTGTGAGCTGTAGGTGTAGAGTCACTGTGAGCTGTAGGTGTATAGTCACTGTGAGCTGTAGGTGTATAGTCACTGTGAGCTGTAGGTGTAGAGTCACTGTGAGCTGTAGGTGTAGAGTCACTGAGCGCGGTAGGTGTAGAGTCACTGAGCGCGGTAGGTGTAGAGTCACTGTGAGCTGTAGGTGTAGATTCACTGAGCTCGGTAGGTGTAGAGTCACTGTGAGCGGTAGGTGTAGAGTCACTGTGAGCGGTAGGTGTATAGTCACTGTGAGCTGTAGGTGTATAGTCACTGTGAGCTGTAGGTGTATAGTCACTGTGAGCTGTAGGTGTATAGTCACTGTGAGCTGTAGGTGTATAGTCACTGTGAGCTGTAGGTGTAGAGTCACTGTGAGCGGTAGGTGTAGAGTCACTGTGAGCGGTAGGTGTAGAGTCACTGTGAGCTGTAGGTGTAGAGTCACTGTGAGCTGTAGGTGTAGAGTCACTGAGCGCGGTAGGTGTAGAGTCACTGAGCGCGGTAGGTGTAGAGTCACTGTGAGCTGTAGGTGTAGAGTCACTGTGAGCTGTAGGTGTAGAGTCACTGAGCTCGGTAGGTGTAGAGTCACTGAGCGCGGTAGGTGTAGAGTCACTGTGAGCTGTAGGTGTAGAGTCACTGAGCTCGGTAGGTGTAGAGTCACTGAGCTCGGTAGGTGTAGAGTCACTGTGAGCGGTAGGTGTAGAGTCACTGTGAGCTGTAGGTGTAGAGTCACTGAGCGCAGTAGGTGTAGAGTCACTGTGAGCTGTAGGTGTAGAGTCACTGAGCTCGGTAGGTGTAGAGTCACTGTGAGCTGTAGGTGTAGAGTCACTGAGCGCGGTAGGTGTAGAGTCACTGTGAGCTGTAGGTGTATAGTCACTGTGAGCTGTAGGTGTAGAGTCACTGTGAGCTGTAGGTGTAGAGTCACTGAGCGCGGTAGGTGTAGAGTCACTGTGAGCTGTAGGTGTATAGTCACTGTGAGCTGTAGGTGTATAGTCACTGTGAGCTGTAGGTGTAGAGTCACTGTGAGCTGTAGGTGTAGAGTCACTGTGAGCTGTAGGTGTAGAGTCACTGAGCGCGGTAGGTGTAGAGTCACTGTGAGCTGTAGGTGTAGAGTCACTGTGGGCTGTAGGTGTAGAGTCACTGTGAGCTGTAGGTGTAGAGTCACTGTGAGCTGTAGGTGTAGAGTCACTGTGAGCTGTAGGTGTATAGTCACTGTGAGCTGTAGGTGTAGAGTCACTGAGCGCGGTAGGTGTAGAGTCACTGTGAGCTGTAGGTGTAGAGTCACTGTGAGCTGTAGGTGTAGAGTCACTGTGAGCTGTAGGTGTAGAGTCACTGAGCGCGGTAGGTGTAGAGTCACTGTGAGCTGTAGGTGTAGAGTCACTGTGAGCTGTAGGTGTAGAGTCACTGTGAGCGGTAGGTGTAGAGTCACTGTGACCTGTAGGTGTAGAGTCACTGTGAGCTGTAGGTGTAGAGTCACTGTGAGCTGTAGGTGTATAGTCACTGAGCGCGGTAGGTGTAGAGTCACTGTGAGCTGTAGGTGTAGAGTCACTGTAAGCTGTAGGTGTAGAGTCACTGTGAGCTGTAGGTGTATAGTCACTGTGAGCTGTAGGTGTAGAGTCACTGAGCGCGGTAGGTGTAGAGTCACTGTGAGCTGTAGGTGTAGAGTCACTGTAAGCTGTAGGTGTAGAGTCACTGTGAGCTGTAGGTGTAGAGTCACTGTGAGCTGTAGGTGTAGAGTCACTGAGCGCGGTAGGTGTAGAGTCACTGTGAGCTGTAGGTGTAGAGTCACTGTGAGCTGTAGGTGTAGAGTCACTGTGAGCTGTAGGTGTATAGTCACTGTGAGCTGTAGGTGTAGAGTCACTGTAAGCTGTAGGTGTAGAGTCACTGTGAGCTGTAGGTGTAGAGTCACTGAGCGCGGTAGGTGTAGAGTCACTGTGAGCTGTAGGTGTAGAGTCACTGTAAGCTGTAGGTGTAGAGTCACTGTGAGCTGTAGGTGTAGAGTCACTGTGAGCTGTAGGTGTAGAGTCACTGAGCGCGGTAGGTGTAGAGTCACTGTGAGCTGTAGGTGTAGAGTCACTGTGAGCTGTAGGTGTAGAGTCACTGTGAGCTGTAGGTGTATAGTCACTGAGCGCGGTAGGTGTAGAGTCACTGTGAGCTGTAGGTGTAGAGTCACTGTAAGCTGTAGGTGTAGAGTCACTGTGAGCTGTAGGTGTAGAGTCACTGTGAGCTGTAGGTGTAGAGTCACTGAGCGCGGTAGGTGTAGAGTCACTGTGAGCTGTAGGTGTAGAGTCACTGTGAGCTGTAGGTGTAGAGTCACTGTGAGCTGTAGGTGTAGAGTCACTGTGAGCTGTAGGTGTATAGTCACTGTGAGCTGTAGGTGTAGAGTCACTGTAAGCTGTAGGTGTAGAGTCACTGTGAGCTGTAGGTGTATAGTCACTGTGAGCTGTAGGTGTATAGTCACTGTGAGCTGTAGGTGTAGAGTCACTGTGAGCTGTAGGTGTAGAGTCACTGTGAGCTGTAGGTGTATAGTCACTGTGAGCTGTAGGTGTATAGTCACTGTGAGCTGTAGGTGTAGAGTCACTGTGAGCTGTAGGTGTAGAGTCACTGTGGGCTGTAGGTGTAGAGTCACTGTGAGCTGTAGGTGTAGAGTCACTGAGCACAGTAGGTGTAGAGTCACTGAGCGTGGTAGGTGTAGAGTCACTGTGAGCTGTAGGTGTAGAGTCACTGAGCACGGTAGGTGTAGAGTCACTGAGCGCGGTAGGTGTAGAGTCACTGTGAGCTGTAGGTGTAGAGTCACTGTGAGCGGTAGGTGTAGAGTCACTGAGCGAGGTAGGTGTAGAGTCACTGAGCGCAGTAGGTGTAGAGTCACTGAGCGCGGTAGGTGTAGAGTCACTGAGCGCGGTAGGTGTAGAGTCACTGAGCGCGGTAGGTGTAGAGTCACTGAGCGCGGTAGGTGTAGAGTCACTGAGCTCGGTAGGTGTAGAGTCACTGAGCGCGGTAGGTGTAGAGTCACTGTGAGCTGTAGGTGTAGAGTCACTGAGCTCGGTAGGTGTAGAGTCACTGAGCGTGGTAGGTGTAGAGTCACTGTGAGCTGTAGGTGTAGAGTCACTGTGAGCTGTAGGTGTAGAGTCACTGTGAGCTGTAGGTGTAGAGTCACTGTGAGCTGTAGGTGTAGAGTCACTGAGCGCGGTAGGTGTAGAGTCACTGAGCGCGGTATGTGTAGAGTCACTGAGCTCGGTAGGTGTAGAGTCACTGTGAGCTGTAGGTGTAGAGTCACTGAGCGCTGTAGGTGTAGAGTCACTGTGAGCTGTAGGTGTAGAGTCACTGTGAGCTGTAGGTGTAGAGTCACTGAGCGCGGTATGTGTAGAGTCACTGAGCGCGGTAGGTGTAGAGTCACTGAGCGCGGTAGGTGTAGAGTCACTGAGCACGGTAGGTGTAGAGTCACTGAGCGTGGTAGGTGTAGAGTCACTGTGAGCTGTAGGTGTAGAGTCACTGTGAGCTGTAGGTGTAGAGTCACTGAGCGCGGTAGGTGTAGAGTCACTGAGCGCGGTATGTGTAGAGTCACTGAGCGCGGTAGGTGTAGAGTCACTGTGAGCTGTAGGTGTAGAGTCACTGAGCACGGTAGGTGTTGAGTCACTGAGCGCAGTAGGTGTAGAGTCACTGAGCGCGGTAGGTGTAGAGTCACTGAGCGCGGTAGGTGTAGAGTCACTGAGCGCGGTAGGTGTAGAGTCACTGAGCGCGGTAGGTGTAGAGTCACTGAGCACGGTAGGTGTAGAGTCACTGAGCGCGGTAGGTGTAGAGTCACTGTGAGCTGTAGGTGTAGAGTCACTGAGCGCGGTAGGTGTAGAGTCACTGAGCACGGTAGGTGTAGAGTCACTGAGCGCGGTAGGTGTAGAGTCACTGTGAGCGGTAGGTGTAGAGTCACTGAGCGAGGTATGTGTAGAGTCACTGAGCTCGGTAGGTGTAGAGTCACTGAGCGCAGTAGGTGTAGAGTCACTGAGCGCGGTAGGTGTAGAGTCACTGAGCGCGGTAGGTGTAGAGTCACTGAGCGCGGTAGGTGTAGAGTCACTGAGCTCGGTAGGTGTAGAGTCACTGAGCTCGGTAGGTGTAGAGTCACTGAGCTCGGTAGGTGTAGAGTCACTGAGCTCGGTAGGTGTAGAGTCACTGAGCGCGGTAGGTGTAGAGTCACTGAGCGCGGTAGGTGTAGAGTCACTGAGCGCGGTAGGTGTAGAGTCACTGAGCACGGTAGGTGTAGAGTCACTGAGCGCGGTAGGTGTAGAGTCACTGTGAGCTGTAGGTGTAGAGTCACTGAGCGCGGTAGGTGTAGAGTCACTGAGCACGGTAGGTGTAGAGTCACTGAGCGCGGTAGGTGTAGAGTCACTGTGAGCGGTAGGTGTAGAGTCACTGAGCGAGGTATGTGTAGAGTCACTGAGCTCGGTAGGTGTAGAGTCACTGAGCGCAGTAGGTGTAGAGTCACTGAGCGCGGTAGGTGTAGAGTCACTGAGCGCGGTAGGTGTAGAGTCACTGAGCGCGGTAGGTGTAGAGTCACTGAGCTCGGTAGGTGTAGAGTCACTGAGCGCGGTAGGTGTAGAGTCACTGTGAGCTGTAGGTGTATAGTCACTGTGAGCTGTAGGTGTATAGTCACTGTGAGCTGTAGGTGTATATAGTCACTGTGAGCTGTAGGTGTAGAGTCACTGAGCGCAGTAGGTGTAGAGTCACTGAGCGCGGTAGGTGTAGAGTCACTGAGCGAGGTATGTGTAGAGTCACTGAGCTCGGTAGGTGTAGAGTCACTGAGCGCGGTAGGTGTAGAGTCACTGTGAGCTGTAGGTGTAGAGTCACTGAGCTCGGTAGGTGTAGAGTCACTGAGCGTGGTAGGTGTAGAGTCACTGTGAGCTGTAGGTGTAGTCACTGAGCGAGGTATGTGTAGAGTCACTGAGCTCGGTAGGTGTAGAGTCACTGAGCTCGGTAGGTGTAGAGTTACTGAGCGCAGTAGGTGTAGAGTCACTGAGCGAGGTATGTGTAGAGTCACTGAGCTCGGTAGGTGTAGAGTCACTGTGAGCTGTAGGTGTAGAGTCACTGTGAGCTGTAGGTGTAGAGTCACTGTGAGCTGTAGGTGTAGAGTCACTGTGAGCTGTAGGTGTAGAGTCACTGTGAGCTCGGTAGGTGTAGAGTCACTGTGAGCTGTAGGTGTAGAGTCACTGTGAGCTGTAGGTGTAGAGTCACTGTGAGCTGTAGGTGTAGAGTCACTGTGAGCTGTAGGTGTAGAGTCACTGTGAGCTGTAGGTGTATAGTCACTGAGCACGGTAGGTGTAGAGTCACTGAGCGCGGTAGGTGTAGAGTCACTGAGCGCGGTAGGTGTAGAGTCACTGTGAGCTGTAGGTGTAGAGTCACTGTGAGCTGTAGGTGTAGAGTCACTGAGCTCGGTAGGTGTAGAGTCACTGAGCGCGGTAGGTGTAGAGTCACTGTGAGGTGTAGGTGTAGAGTCACTGAGCGCGGTAGGTGTAGAGTCACTGTGAGCTGTAGGTGTATAGTCACTGTGAGCTGTAGGTGTAGAGTCACTGTGAGCTGTAGGTGTAGAGTCACTGTGAGCTGTAGGTGTAGAGTCACTGTGAGCTGTAGGTGTATAGTCACTGTGAGCTGTAGGTGTATAGTCACTGTGAGCTGTAGGTGTAGAGTCACTGTGAGCTGTAGGTGTAGAGTCACTGAGCGCGGTAGGTGTAGAGTCACTGAGCGCGGTAGGTGTAGAGTCACTGTGAGCTGTAGGTGTAGATTCACTGAGCTCGGTAGGTGTAGAGTCACTGTGAGCGGTAGGTGTAGAGTCACTGTGAGCTGTAGGTGTATAGTCACTGTGAGCTGTAGGTGTATAGTCACTGTGAGCTGTAGGTGTATAGTCACTGTGAGCTGTAGGTGTATAGTCACTGTGAGCTGTAGGTGTAGAGTCACTGTGAGCGGTAGGTGTATAGTCACTGTGAGCGGTAGGTGTAGAGTCACTGTGAGCTGTAGGTGTAGAGTCACTGTGAGCGGTAGGTGTAGAGTCACTGAGCGCGGTAGGTGTAGAGTCACTGAGCGCGGTAGGTGTAGAGTCACTGTGAGCTGTAGGTGTAGAGTCACTGTGAGCTGTAGGTGTAGAGTCACTGAGCTCGGTAGGTGTAGAGTCACTGAGCGCGGTAGGTGTAGAGTCACTGTGAGCTGTAGGTGTAGAGTCACTGAGCTCGGTAGGTGTAGAGTCACTGAGCTCGGTAGGTGTAGAGTCACTGTGAGCGGTAGGTGTAGAGTCACTGTGAGCTGTAGGTGTAGAGTCACTGAGCGCAGTAGGTGTAGAGTCACTGTGAGCTGTAGGTGTAGAGTCACTGAGCTCGGTAGGTGTAGAGTCACTGTGAGCTGTAGGTGTAGAGTCACTGAGCGCGGTAGGTGTAGAGTCACTGAGCGCGGTAGGTGTAGAGTCACTGTGAGCTGTAGGTGTATAGTCACTGTGAGCTGTAGGTGTAGAGTCACTGTGAGCTGTAGGTGTAGAGTCACTGAGCGCGGTAGGTGTAGAGTCACTGTGAGCTGTAGGTGTATAGTCACTGTGAGCTGTAGGTGTAGAGTCACTGTGAGCTGTAGGTGTAGAGTCACTGTGAGCTGTAGGTGTAGAGTCACTGTGAGCTGTAGGTGTAGAGTCACTGTGAGCTGTAGGTGTAGAGTCACTGAGCGCGGTAGGTGTAGAGTCACTGTGAGCTGTAGGTGTAGAGTCACTGTGGGCTGTAGGTGTAGAGTCACTGTGAGCTGTAGGTGTAGAGTCACTGTGAGCTGTAGGTGTAGAGTCACTGTGAGCTGTAGGTGTAGAGTCACTGTGAGCTGTAGGTGTAGAGTCACTGTAAGCTGTAGGTGTAGAGTCACTGTGAGCTGTAGGTGTATAGTCACTGTGAGCTGTAGGTGTATAGTCACTGTGAGCTGTAGGTGTAGAGTCACTGTGAGCTGTAGGTGTAGAGTCACTGAGCTCGGTAGGTGTAGAGTCACTGTGAGCGGTAGGTGTAGAGTCACTGTGAGCTGTAGGTGTAGAGTCACTGAGCGCAGTAGGTGTAGAGTCACTGTGAGCTGTAGGTGTAGAGTCACTGAGCTCGGTAGGTGTAGAGTCACTGTGAGCTGTAGGTGTAGATTCACTGAGCTCGGTAGGTGTAGAGTCACTGTGAGCGGTAGGTGTAGAGTCACTGTGAGCTGTAGGTGTATAGTCACTGTGAGCTGTAGGTGTATAGTCACTGTGAGCTGTAGGTGTAGAGTCACTGTGAGCTGTAGGTGTAGAGTCACTGTGAGCTGTAGGTGTAGAGTCACTGAGCGCGGTAGGTGTAGAGTCACTGAGCGCGGTAGGTGTAGAGTCACTGAGCGCGGTAGGTGTAGAGTCACTGAGCGCGGTAGGTGTAGAGTCACTGAGCGCGGTAGGTGTAGAGTCACTGAGCGCGGTAGGTGTAGAGTCACTGAGCGCGGTAGGTGTATAGTCACTGTGAGCTGTAGGTGTAGAGTCACTGTGAGCTGTAGGTGTAGAGTCACTGTGAGCTGTAGGTGTAGAGTCACTGAGCGCGGTAGGTGTACAGTCACTGAGCGCGGTAGGTGTAGAGTCACTGAGCGCGGTAGGTGTAGAGTCACTGAGCGCGGTAGGTGTAGAGTCACTGAGCGCGGTAGGTGTAGAGTCACTGAGCGCGGTAGGTGTAGAGTCACTGTGAGCTGTAGGTGTAGAGTCACTGAGCACAATATGTGTAGCATCACTGAACGCGGTATGTGTAGAGTCACTGTGCGCTGTAGGTGTAGAGTCACTGAGCTCGGTAGGTGTAGAGTCACTGAGCTCGGTAGGTGTAGAGTCACTGAGCGCGGTAGGTGTAGAGTCACTGAGCGCGGTAGGTGTAGAGTCACTGTGAGCGGTAGGTGTAGAGTCACTGTGAGCTGTAGGTGTAGAGTCACTGTGAGCTGTAGGTGTAGAGTCACTGTGAGCTGTAGGTGTAGAGTCACTGTGAGCTGTAGGTGTAGAGTCACTGTGAGCTGTAGGTGTAGAGTCACTGTGAGCTGTAGGTGTAGAGTCACTGTGAGCTGTAGGTGTAGAGTCACTGAGCTCGGTAGGTGGAGAGTCACTGAGCGCGGTAGGTGTAGAGTCACTGAGCGCGGTAGGTGTAGAGTCACTGAGCGCGGTAGGTGTAGAGTCACTGAGCGCGGTAGGTGTAGAGTCACTGTGAGCTGTAGGTGTAGAGTCACTGTGAGCTGTAGGTGTAGAGTCACTGTGAGCTGTAGGTGTAGAGTCACTGTGAGCTGTAGGTGTAGAGTCACTGTGAGCTGTAGGTGTAGAGTCACTGTGAGCTGTAGGTGTAGAGTCACTGTGAGCTGTAGGTGTAGAGTCACTGTGAGCTGTAGGTGTAGAGTCACTGTGAGCTGTAGGTGTAGAGTCACTGTGAGCTGTAGGTGTAGAGTCACTGTGAGCTGTAGGTGTAGAGTCACTGTGAGCTGTAGGTGTAGAGTCACTGAGCGCGGTAGGTGTAGAGTCACTGTGAGCTGTAGGTGTAGAGTCACTGTGAGCTGTAGGTGTAGAGTCACTGTGAGCTGTAGGTGTATAGTCACTGTGAGCTGTAGGTGTAGAGTCACTGTGAGCTGTAGGTGTAGAGTCACTGTGAGCTGTAGGTGTAGAGTCACTGAGCGCGGTAGGTGTAGAGTCACTGAGCGCGGTAGGTGTAGAGTCACTGTGAGCTGTAGGTGTAGATTCACTGAGCTCGGTAGGTGTAGAGTCACTGTGAGCGGTAGGTGTAGAGTCACTGTGAGCTGTAGGTGTATAGTCACTGTGAGCTGTAGGTGTATAGTCACTGTGAGCTGTAGGTGTATAGTCACTGTGAGCTGTAGGTGTATAGTCACTGTGAGCTGTAGGTGTATAGTCACTGTGAGCTGTAGGTGTAGAGTCACTGAGCGCGGTAGGTGTAGAGTCACTGAGCGCGGTAGGTGTAGAGTCACTGTGAGCTGTAGGTGTAGAGTCACTGTGAGCTGTAGGTGTAGAGTCACTGTGAGCTGTAGGTGTAGAGTCACTGTGAGCTGTAGGTGTAGAGTCACTGTGAGCTGTAGGTGTAGAGTCACTGTGAGCTGTAGGTGTAGAGTCACTGTGAGCTGTAGGTGTAGAGTCACTGTGAGCTGTAGGTGTAGAGTCACTGTGACCTGTAGGTGTAGAGTCACTGAGCGCGGTAGGTGTAGAGTCACTGTGAGCTGTAGGTGTAGAGTCACTGTGAGCTGTAGGTGTAGAGTCACTGTGAGCTGTAGGTGTAGAGTCACTGAGCGCGGTAGGTGTAGAGTCACTGTGAGCTGTAGGTGTAGAGTCACTGTGAGCTGTAGGTGTAGAGTCACTGAGCGCGGTAGGTGTAGAGTCACTGAGCGCGGTAGGTGTAGAGTCACTGAGCTCGGTAGGTGTAGAGTCACTGTGAGCGGTAGGTGTAGAGTCACTGTGAGCTGTAGGTGTATAGTCACTGTGAGCTGTAGGTGTAGAGTCACTGTGAGCTGTAGGTGTAGAGTCACTGAGCGCGGTAGGTGTAGAGTCACTGAGCGCGGTAGGTGTAGAGTCACTGAGCTCGGTAGGTGTAGAGTCACTGTGAGCGGTAGGTGTAGAGTCACTGTGAGCTGTAGGTGTATAGTCACTGTGAGCTGTAGGTGTATAGTCACTGTGAGCTGTAGGTGTATAGTCACTGTGAGCTGTAGGTGTATAGTCACTGTGAGCTGTAGGTGTAGAGTCACTGTGAGCGGTAGGTGTATAGTCACTGTGAGCTGTAGGTGTAGAGTCACTGTGAGCTGTAGGTGTAGAGTCACTGTGAGCTGTAGGTGTAGAGTCACTGAGCGCGGTAGGTGTATAGTCACTGTGAGCTGTAGGTGTATAGTCACTGTGAGCTGTAGGTGTAGAGTCACTGTGAGCTGTAGGTGTAGAGTCACTGTGAGCTGTAGGTGTATAGTCACTGTGAGCTGTAGGTGTAGAGTCACTGTGAGCTGTAGGTGTAGAGTCACTGTGAGCTGTAGGTGTAGAGTCACTGTGAGCTGTAGGTGTAGAGTCACTGTGAGCTGTAGGTGTAGAGTCACTGTGAGCTGTAGGTGTATAGTCACTGTGAGCTGTAGGTGTAGAGTCACTGTGAGCTGTAGGTGTAGAGTCACTGTGAGCTGTAGGTGTAGAGTCACTGTGACCTGTAGGTGTAGAGTCACTGAGCGCGGTAGGTGTAGAGTCACTGATCGCGGTAGGTGTATAGTCACTGTGAGCTGTAGGTGTATAGTCACTGTGAGCTGTAGGTGTAGAGTCACTGAGCGCGGTAGGTGTAGAGTCACTGAGCGCGGTAGGTGTAGAGTCACTGAGCGCGGTAGGTGTAGAGTCACTGAGCGCGGTAGGTGTAGAGTCACTGAGCGCGGTAGGTGTAGAGTCACTGAGCGCGGTAGGTGTAGAGTCACTGTGAGCGGTAGGTGTAGAGTCACTGTGAGCTGTAGGTGTAGAGTCACTGAGCGCGGTAGGTGTAGAGTCACTGTGAGCTGTAGGTGTAGAGTCACTGAGCTCGGTAGGTGTAGAGTCACTGTGAGCTGTAGGTGTAGAGTCACTGTGAGCTGTACGTGTATAGTCACTGTGAGCTGTAGGTGTATAGTCACTGTGAGCTGTAGGTGTAGAGTCACTGAGCACGGTAGGTGTAGAGTCACTGAGCGCGGTAGGTGTAGAGTCACTGTGAGCTGTAGGTGTAGAGTCACTGTGAGCTGTAGGTGTAGAGTCACTGTGAGCTGTAGGTGTAGAGTCACTGTGAGCTGTAGGTGTATAGTCACTGTGAGCTGTAGGTGTAGAGTCACTGAGCGCGGTAGGTGTAGAGTCACTGTGAGCTGTAGGTGTATAGTCACTGTGAGCTGTAGGTGTATAGTCACTGTGAGCTGTAGGTGTAGAGTCACTGAGCGCAGTAGGTGTAGAGTCACTGTGAGCTGTAGGTGTAGAGTCACTGAGCTCGGTAGGTGTAGAGTCACTGTGAGCTGTAGGTGTAGAGTCACTGTGAGCTGTAGGTGTAGAGTCACTGTGAGCTGTAGGTGTAGAGTCACTGTGAGCTGTAGGTGTATAGTCACTGTGAGCTGTAGGTGTATAGTCACTGTGAGCTGTAGGTGTATAGTCACTGTGAGCTGTAGGTGTAGAGTCACTGTGAGCGGTAGGTGTAGAGTCACTGTGAGCTGTAGGTGTATAGTCACTGTGAGCTGTAGGTGTATAGTCACTGTGAGCTGTAGGTGTATAGTCACTGTGAGCTGTAGGTGTAGAGTCACTGTGAGCTGTAGGTGTAGAGTCACTGTGAGCGGTAGGTGTATAGTCACTGTGAGCTGTAGGTGTAGAGTCACTGTGAGCTGTAGGTGTAGAGTCACTGTGAGCTGTAGGTGTAGAGTCACTGAGCGCGGTAGGTGTAGAGTCACTGTGAGCTGTAGGTGTATAGTCACTGTGAGCTGTAGGTGTAGAGTCACTGTGAGCTGTAGGTGTAGAGTCACTGTGAGCTGTAGGTGTATAGTCACTGTGAGCTGTAGGTGTAGAGTCACTGTGAGCTGTAGGTGTAGAGTCACTGTGAGCTGTAGGTGTAGAGTCACTGTGAGCTGTAGGTGTAGAGTCACTGTGAGCTGTAGGTGTAGAGTCACTGTGAGCTGTAGGTGTATAGTCACTGTGAGCTGTAGGTGTAGAGTCACTGTGAGCTGTAGGTGTAGAGTCACTGAGCGCGGTAGGTGTAGAGTCACTGTGAGCTGTAGGTGTAGAGTCACTGAGCACAGTAGGTGTAGAGTCACTGAGCGTGGTAGGTGTAGAGTCACTGTGAGCTGTAGGTGTAGAGTCACTGAGCTCGGTAGGTGTAGAGTCACTGAGCGCGGTAGGTGTAGAGTCACTGTGAGCTGTAGGTGTAGAGTCACTGTGAGCTGTAGGTGTAGAGTCACTGTGAGCTGTAGGTGTAGAGTCACTGTGAGCTGTAGGTGTAGAGTCACTGTGAGCTGTAGGTGTAGAGTCACTGTGACCTGTAGGTGTAGAGTCACTGAGCGCGGTAGGTGTATAGTCACTGTGAGCTGTAGGTGTAGAGTCACTGTGAGCTGTAGGTGTAGAGTCACTGTGAGCTGTAGGTGTAGAGTCACTGAGCGCGGTAGGTGTAGAGTCACTGAGCGCGGTAGGTGTAGAGTCACTGTGAGCTGTAGGTGTAGATTCACTGAGCTCGGTAGGTGTAGAGTCACTGTGAGCGGTAGGTGTAGAGTCACTGTGAGCTGTAGGTGTATAGTCACTGTGAGCTGTAGGTGTATAGTCACTGTGAGCTGTAGGTGTATAGTCACTGTGAGCTGTAGGTGTAGAGTCACTGTGAGCGGTAGGTGTATAGTCACTGTGAGCTGTAGGTGTAGAGTCACTGTGAGCTGTAGGTGTAGAGTCACTGTGAGCTGTAGGTGTAGAGTCACTGAGCGCGGTAGGTGTAGAGTCACTGTGAGCTGTAGGTGTATAGTCACTGTGAGCTGTAGGTGTAGAGTCACTGTGAGCTGTAGGTGTAGAGTCACTGTGAGCTGTAGGTGTATAGTCACTGTGAGCTGTAGGTGTAGAGTCACTGAGCGCGGTAGGTGTAGAGTCACTGTGAGCTGTAGGTGTAGAGTCACTGTGAGCTGTAGGTGTAGAGTCACTGAGCTCGGTAGGTGTAGAGTCACTGTGAGCTGTAGGTGTAGAGTCACTGTGAGCTGTAGGTGTAGAGTCACTGAGCTCGGTAGGTGTAGAGTCACTGTGAGCTGTAGGTGTAGAGTCACTGTGAGCTGTAGGTGTATAGTCACTGTGAGCTGTAGGTGTATAGTCACTGTGAGCTGTAGGTGTAGAGTCACTGAGCACGGTAGGTGTAGAGTCACTGAGCGCGGTAGGTGTAGAGTCACTGTGAGCTGTAGGTGTAGAGTCACTGTGAGCTGTAGGTGTAGAGTCACTGTGAGCTGTAGGTGTATAGTCACTGTGAGCTGTAGGTGTATAGTCACTGTGAGCTGTAGGTGTAGAGTCACTGAGCACAGTAGGTGTAGAGTCACTGAGCGTGGTAGGTGTAGAGTCACTGTGAGCTGTAGGTGTAGAGTCACTGAGCACGGTAGGTGTAGAGTCACTGAGCGCGGTAGGTGTAGAGTCACTGTGAGCTGTAGGTGTAGAGTCACTGAGCGCGGTAGGTGTAGAGTCACTGAGCACGGTAGGTGTAGAGTCACTGAGCGCGGTAGGTGTAGAGTCACTGTGAGCTGTAGGTGTAGAGTCACTGAGCTCGGTAGGTGTAGAGTCACTGAGCGTGGTAGGTGTAGAGTCACTGTGAGCTGTAGGTGTAGAGTCACTGTGAGCGGTAGGTGTAGAGTCACTGAGCGAGGTAGGTGTAGAGTCACTGAGCGCAGTAGGTGTAGAGTCACTGAGCGCGGTAGGTGTAGAGTCACTGAGCGCGGTAGGTGTAGAGTCACTGAGCGCGGTAGGTGTAGAGTCACTGAGCTCGGTAGGTGTAGAGTCACTGAGCTCGGTAGGTGTAGAGTCACTGAGCGCGGTAGGTGTAGAGTCACTGTGAGCTGTAGGTGTAGAGTCACTGAGCTCGGTAGGTGTAGAGTCACTGAGCGTGGTAGGTGTAGAGTCACTGTGAGCTGTAGGTGTAGAGTCACTGTGAGCTGTAGGTGTAGAGTCACTGTGAGCTGTAGGTGTAGAGTCACTGAGCGCGGTAGGTGTAGAGTCACTGAGCGCGGTATGTGTAGAGTCACTGAGCTCGGTAGGTGTAGAGTCACTGTGAGCTGTAGGTGTAGAGTCACTGAGCACGGTAGGTGTTGAGTCACTGAGCGCAGTAGGTGTAGAGTCACTGAGCGCGGTAGGTGTAGAGTCACTGAGCGCGGTAGGTGTAGAGTCACTGAGCGCGGTAGGTGTAGAGTCACTGAGCACGGTAGGTGTAGAGTCACTGAGCGCGGTAGGTGTAGAGTCACTGTGAGCTGTAGGTGTAGAGTCACTGAGCGCTGTAGGTGTAGAGTCACTGTGAGCTGTAGGTGTAGAGTCACTGAGCGCGGTAGGTGTAGAGTCACTGAGCGCGGTAGGTGTAGAGTCACTGAGCGCGGTATGTGTAGAGTCACTGAGCGCGGTAGGTGTAGAGTCACTGAGCGCGGTAGGTGTAGAGTCACTGAGCACGGTAGGTGTAGAGTCACTGAGCGCGGTATGTGTAGAGTCACTGAGCGCGGTATGTGTAGAGTCACTGAGCGCGGTAGGTGTAGAGTCACTGAGCACGGTAGGTGTAGAGTCACTGAGCGTGGTAGGTGTAGAGTCACTGTGAGCTGTAGGTGTAGAGTCACTGTGAGCTGTAGGTGTAGAGTCACTGAGCGCGGTAGGTGTAGAGTCACTGAGCGCGGTATGTGTAGAGTCACTGAGCGCGGTAGGTGTAGAGTCACTGTGAGCTGTAGGTGTAGAGTCACTGAGCACGGTAGGTGTTGAGTCACTGAGCGCAGTAGGTGTAGAGTCACTGAGCGCAGTAGGTGTAGAGTCACTGAGCGCGGTAGGTGTAGAGTCACTGAGCGCGGTAGGTGTAGAGTCACTGAGCGCGGTAGGTGTAGAGTCACTGAGCACGGTAGGTGTAGAGTCACTGAGCGCGGTAGGTGTAGAGTCACTGTGAGCTGTAGGTGTAGAGTCACTGAGCGCGGTAGGTGTAGAGTCACTGAGCACGGTAGGTGTAGAGTCACTGAGCGCGGTAGGTGTAGAGTCACTGTGAGCGGTAGGTGTAGAGTCACTGAGCGAGGTATGTGTAGAGTCACTGAGCTCGGTAGGTGTAGAGTCACTGAGCGCAGTAGGTGTAGAGTCACTGAGCGCGGTAGGTGTAGAGTCACTGAGCGCGGTAGGTGTAGAGTCACTGAGCGCGGTAGGTGTAGAGTCACTGAGCTCGGTAGGTGTAGAGTCACTGAGCTCGGTAGGTGTAGAGTCACTGAGCGCGGTAGGTGTAGAGTCACTGAGCGCAGTAGGTGTAGAGTCACTGAGCGCGGTAGGTGTAGAGTCACTGAGCGCGGTAGGTGTAGAGTCACTGAGCGCGGTAGGTGTAGAGTCACTGAGCACGGTAGGTGTAGAGTCACTGAGCGCGGTAGGTGTAGAGTCACTGTGAGCTGTAGGTGTAGAGTCACTGAGCGCGGTAGGTGTAGAGTCACTGAGCACGGTAGGTGTAGAGTCACTGAGCGCGGTAGGTGTAGAGTCACTGTGAGCGGTAGGTGTAGAGTCACTGAGCGAGGTATGTGTAGAGTCACTGAGCTCGGTAGGTGTAGAGTCACTGAGCGCAGTAGGTGTAGAGTCACTGAGCGCGGTAGGTGTAGAGTCACTGAGCGCGGTAGGTGTAGAGTCACTGAGCGCGGTAGGTGTAGAGTCACTGAGCTCGGTAGGTGTAGAGTCACTGAGCGCGGTAGGTGTAGAGTCACTGTGAGCTGTAGGTGTATAGTCACTGTGAGCTGTAGGTGTATATAGTCACTGTGAGCTGTAGGTGTAGAGTCACTGAGCGCAGTAGGTGTAGAGTCACTGAGCGCGGTAGGTGTAGAGTCACTGAGCGAGGTATGTGTAGAGTCACTGAGCTCGGTAGGTGTAGAGTCACTGAGCGCGGTAGGTGTAGAGTCACTGTGAGCTGTAGGTGTAGAGTCACTGAGCTCGGTAGGTGTAGAGTCACTGAGCGTGGTAGGTGTAGAGTCACTGTGAGCTGTAGGTGTAGTCACTGAGCGAGGTATGTGTAGAGTCACTGAGCTCGGTAGGTGTAGAGTCACTGAGCTCGGTAGGTGTAGAGTTACTGAGCGCAGTAGGTGTAGAGTCACTGAGCGCGGTAGGTGTAGAGTCACTGAGCGAGGTATGTGTAGAGTCACTGAGCTCGGTAGGTGTAGAGTCACTGAGCGCGGTAGGTGTAGAGTCACTGAGCGCGGTAGGTGTAGAGTCACTGAGCTCGGTAGGTGTAGAGTCACTGAGCGCGGTAGGTGTAGAGTCACTGTGAGCTGTAGGTGTATAGTCACTGTGAGCTGTAGGTGTATATAGTCACTGTGAGCTGTAGGTGTAGAGTCACTGAGCGCAGTAGGTGTAGAGTCACTGAGCGCGGTAGGTGTAGAGTCACTGAGCGAGGTATGTGTAGAGTCACTGAGCTCGGTAGGTGTAGAGTCACTGAGCGCGGTAGGTGTAGAGTCACTGTGAGCTGTAGGTGTAGAGTCACTGAGCTCGGTAGGTGTAGAGTCACTGAGCGTGGTAGGTGTAGAGTCACTGTGAGCTGTAGGTGTAGTCACTGAGCGAGGTATGTGTAGAGTCACTGAGCTCGGTAGGTGTAGAGTCACTGAGCTCGGTAGGTGTAGAGTTACTGAGCGCAGTAGGTGTAGAGTCACTGAGCGCGGTAGGTGTAGAGTCACTGAGCGAGGTATGTGTAGAGTCACTGAGCTCGGTAGGTGTAGAGTCACTGAGCGCGGTAGGTGTAGAGTCACTGTGAGCTGTAGGTGTAGAGTCACTGTGAGCTGTAGGTGTAGAGTCACTGTGAGCTGTAGGTGTAGAGTCACTGTGAGCTGTAGGTGTATAGTCACTGTGAGCTGTAGGTGTAGAGTCACTGTGAGCTGTAGGTGTAGAGTCACTGTGAGCTGTAGGTGTAGAGTCACTGTGAGCTGTAGGTGTAGAGTCACTGTGAGCTGTAGGTGTATAGTCACTGTGAGCTGTAGGTGTATAGTCACTGTGAGCTGTAGGTGTAGAGTCACTGTGAGCTGTAGGTGTAGAGTCACTGTGAGCTGTAGGTGTAGAGTCACTGTGAGCTGTAGGTGTAGAGTCACTGTGAGCTGTAGGTGTAGAGTCACTGTGAGCTGTAGGTGTATAGTCACTGTGAGCTGTAGGTGTATAGTCACTGTGAGCTGTAGGTGTATAGTCACTGTGAGCTGTAGGTGTAGAGTCACTGTGAGCTGTAGGTGTAGAGTCACTGAGCTCGGTAGGTGTAGAGTCACTGAGCTCGGTAGGTGTAGAGTCACTGAGCGTGGTAGGTGTAGAGTCACTGTGAGCTGTAGGTGTAGAGTCACTGTGAGCTGTAGGTGTAGAGTCACTGTGAGCTGTAGGTGTAGAGTCACTGAGCGCGGTAGGTGTAGAGTCACTGAGCGCGGTAGGTGTAGTCACTGAGCGCGGTAGGTGTAGAGTCACTGAGCGCGGTAGGTGTAGAGTCACTGAGCGCGGTAGGTGTAGAGTCACTGAGCGCGGTAGGTGTAGAGTCACTGTGAGCTGTAGGTGTAGAGTCACTGAGCGCGGTAGGTGTAGAGTCACTGAGCGCGGTAGGTATATTATTTCTACCGCCGTACCCATCATCTCCACAGTGCTGCACCATTATACATCTCAATCTATCACTCTACCTGTCCTCTCCACAGTTCTGCACCTTCCTACAATTCCTCCTTCTCCTCATCTCGTGCTATCAGATTATCCAGACTCTCCACAGTTCTGCAACTTTCTACATATCCGGCTATCACCCTAATCGTCCTCAACACAGTTCTACACCACCCTACATCCTCTCATCGCCATCACCCTACCCATCCTCTTCACAGTGCTGCATTGCCCTACATCTTATTATTTTTACCACTCTACCAGTCTTCTCCACAGTTCTGCACCACCCTACATCTCCATCTATTACCCTACCCATCTTCTCCACAGTTCTGCACCTCCCCATATCTCCTCATCTGTCTACCATCCTACCCATCTTCTCCACAGTTCTGCACCACCCTACCTCTCCTCCACATCTCTGTCTATCACATTACCTGTCCTCATCACAGTTCTGCACCAACCTATATCTCCTCATCTGTCTACCACCCTACCTGTCCACTCTCCACAATTATTAACCATCATACATACTCTTATTGCTATCAACTACCCATCCTCTTCACAGTGCTGCATTGTCCTGTAAGAGGGTGGTTAGCATACGAAAAACTCCCCCCTGAAGACACCGACCATACTGTTTTATGAAATATAATGTTGGGTATGTTGTAAGTGCGGCTGCTGCCTCTAATGCAGCAGAGCCTTAGAAGTGCCCGGACAGCGCCACCTAGTGCTGAGGCCTGTGTGGTAGATCCACTCGCTCAGCTGCCGGCATAAAGAAAGCAGAAGAACATAAAACACAGTCCATACTCTGCGGGGTCCACACTGTTCACACAGAGCTCACTCTGGAGGGACTGCCACCTCCAGACACAGTCCATACTCTGCGGGGTCCACACTGGTCACACAGAGCTCACTCTGGAGGGACTGCCACCTCCAGACACAGTCCATACTCTGCGGGGTCCACACTGGTCACACAGAGCTCGCCCTGGAGGGAGTGCCACCTCCAGACAGTCCATACTCTGCGGGGTCCACACTGTTCGCACAGAGCTCGCCCTGGAGGGAGTGCCACCTCCAGACAGTCCATACTCTGCGGGGTCCACACTGTTCACACAAAGCAAGCTCTGGAGGGACTGCCACCTTCAGACAGTCCATATTCTGCGGGGTCCACACTGTTCACACAGTGCAAGCTCTGGAGGGACTGCCACCTCCAGACACAGTCCATACTCTGCGAGGTCCACACTGTTCGCACAGCGCTTGCTCTGGAGGGACTGCCACCTCCAGACAGTCCATATTCTGCGAGGTCCACACTGTTCGCACAGAGCTTGCTCTGGAGGGACTGCCACCTCCAGACACAGTCCATACTCTGCGAGGTCCACACTGTTCGCACAGCGCTTGCTCTGGAGGGACTGCCACCTCCAGACAGTCCATATTCTGCGAGGTCCACACTGTTCGCACAGAGCTTGCTCTGGAGGGACTGCCACCTCCAGACACAGTCCATACTCTGCGGGGTCCACACTGGTCGCACAGAGCTTGCCCTGGAGAGACGCCACCTCCAGACACAGAACAGTGATTCCAGAGGCTTCTCCCTCCTTGACCACTCCCTAAGGTGGAGATATGTGGACAGACGTCCCACCCATCTGTAACTATTCACAAAAAACCCAGCCCTTATCACGGCTGATTAACCCTCTCAGCACCGTAATGATGCCGGAGCTTACATTCTGGGTTTCACATCACTGACGTTAATAACTTGAGTGATAAATATCTCCCCTCCAGGATTTACCATTGGCCATCTTACACCTGTAGAGCTTTATTAGAGATGTGAGGTAGGGATGTGTATGTTGTGTCACATGTATAAGGTGAAGTGTTCCAGGTTAGTGATGGTTAGGACAACAGAATGGTTTATAGATGTAGCAGAGTGTGCTTAGATAAACAGAGCCGGGTATCTCAGCTGCATCCCACAGCAAGTACACCAAGGGTTAAAGAAAAGGTTTAGTCCTGGGAGGAATTTAAGGGAATAAGTTCCTGAGACAGAAAGAAGTAAAGGAAGAAGATGGCTGCTTAAGGGAGAAGGTGAGAGCTGTGCCGGGGTCGGACCAGTCCCCTATAGGTAGGTCCCCGTTGTTGGTGAGACTGCTGAGTGAATATAGGGGTATGCGGGACCCTGAGATGAGGAGCAGTGGAGAGCTGGGACCCTGAGATGAGGAGCAGTGGAGAGCTGGGACCCTGAGATGAGGAGCAGTGGAGAGCTGGGACCCTGAGATGAGGAGCAGTGGAGAGCTGGGACCCTAAGATTTAGGCAGGGGTACGCCAGTCTGCTGATAAGGAAGCGCAGCCAGAAAAGAGAAAAAGAGAAAACAGCGAAGGTGCAAGAAGAATAGAAAGAGAGAAAGGACAAAGTCTGCATTTACCGTGACCTGTATGAGAGTAAAGCTGCGTCTAAAGAGAAATCCTGTTTTGTCGTCTCTTGGATTGGACCGCAAGAGAAGCAGGAACCGAAGTATCCCCTACAGCAAGTACGTGGACGCACCCCACACTGTGAAGGCCTAGGCTATGAGTTGTTTCTCCAGTATGATATTATATTATAATAAGATTAATCTGTATTTTGAATGTTTTATGTATTGCTTTCTACATATATCTGACTGAAATGTTGCAAGGATTGTATATGTAAACAAACTATGCTTAGGGCTAAGTAATGCGTTTGTAGTCTCACAAATAAGTAAACTGACATTTAGAACAGGTTCTTGGAAAACCGGTTAGACTCATGAATAAGCAATATTCTTGAGTAGAGTCTCGTCTGTTCCCAGACACACCTGAATGACTTAAAGGAATGTTGTTTTACAGGACTGTCCAAAAAGCTGTATAAAATGTTATACTTTTGAATACACTGGCAGAAGGCCTCCACTTCTCCCAAACAGAGACACGTTTCTCTCTGTGGTAATTTTCCTGATTCATATACATCTGCACAGTTCTGATTTGAAATCCAACTCTGTGATCCTCAGAGAAACCCGGAGGCCTCCCCCAACAACACGTCCACTGGGCCTACAATCTGCCTGTAGCAGGGCCAGGGGGTTGCACTGAGACACAACACAGACCACAACTAAAGTGCCCCTGCCACCGTTACAGCTCTACATCTCCTCCTCATTTCTGTCTATCACCTACTCATCCTCTCCACAGTGCTGCACCCCCCTACATCTCTTCCTCATTTCTGTCTATCACCTACTCATCCTCTCCACAGTGCTGCACCCCCCTACATCTCTTCCTCATCTCTGTCTATCACCTACTCATCCTCTCCACAGTGCTGCACCGCCCTACATCTCCTCCTCATCTCTGTCTATCACCTACCCGTCCTCTCCACAGTGCTGCACCGCCCTACATCTCCTCCTCATCTCTGTCTATCACCTACTCATCCTCCCCACAGTTCTGCACCGCCCTACATCTCTTCCTCATCTCTGTTTATCACCTACCCATCCTCTCCACAGTTCTGCCCCTCCTTACATCTCTTCCTCATCTCTGTCTATCACCTACCCATCCTCCCCACAGTGCTGCACCGCCCTACATCTCCTCCTCATCTCTGTCTATCACCTACTCATCCTCTCCACAGTGCTACACCGCCCTACATCTCCTCCTCATCTGTCTATCACGTACATGTCCTCTCCACAGTTCTGCACTATCCTACATCTTCTCACCTCTATCACACGACTTGTCCTTTTCACAGTGCTGCACAGCTCTACATCTCCTCCTCATCTCTATCACCCTACCTGTCCTCTTCACAGTTCTACACCGCCCTACATCTCCTTCGCATCTCTATCACCTACCTGTTATGGGTGTATCCCACTCTGTGGAGACCTCTAGTTTGTCTAGGACCAGAAGGTCACACCACTTTATTATGCGCAGATCTGCAGCTTGTGTTTAAGTGTATCTTTCTTTTGGTACTATAGGGGTTAAGGACTCTCTCCTATCTGGCTATCCTTCGGAGCCTTGATCCCAGGTGAGCTCTTTTGTGACCACTCTTCTTTCCTATAAATAGTCACGTGTCTTACCATCTGATGACGGTTATAGAATCTTATCATTCTTATGCTGATCATTTTGAAAGGACCTTGTCTTTGGAAGAAGCTGAGGAATTGTGACATCTGCAGTGGTGGTGTTTAGCTGCATTGGAGGAGCTTGGAGTGTTTTCCTTTTGTGTCTATTTTCCCCTTCTGTCTGTCTTCCCTCGTGTATTATTGTAGTAGTGAGATAAGTGCTCTCACCAGCCTTCTCACTATCCAGGGTGAGTTTAGGGCAAGCAAGAGCCTATACACATGATCAGCGATGGGGGGGGAAGGACACATATAGGGACATTGGGGTTGCAAGAATCAGCCTCAGGTGAGTGGCAGGTGGTCATTCCAACTCCCCTCTTCCTAGAGGGCCTATAATTGTATCTTATTCCCTTTGTACCCTGTCTGTTGCAGCCCTCGCTGGGTGTTCCCTTATACCTGGCGGAACCACGGTAGTCACTGCGTAACACTACCTGTCCTCTTCATAGTCCTCCACCTCCTTACATCTCCTCCTCATCTCTGGCTATCACCCTACCCATCCACAGTTATGCACTACCCTACATCTCCGTCTATCACCATACACGTCCTCTCTGTTTTGCAATTTAACTAGGATTAACAGCATCCATAATCTGAATTTCGGTCTATAAGATTTCTCTCGTGCTGCTCCAGTGTTCTAGAATGCACTACTTCAAACAATCCAATTAATATCTACATAGCACCCACATTATTAAGCGTTGTCTATAAACATCTCTTTAGTACGGCCGATCACCTCAATCTAACTCTCCCCTGTTCCTCTTCCTCCCTGTTCCTCAGACTCTGCTCCCTCCTATTCTTCTGTGTCCTCATCCTCCTGCACCAGTAGCTCCTGGTTCCTGTATAGACAGATCCTGGCTGATGACGGCTCCGGCAGCTTTATATAAAGAACCCTATATATTACATGATGTCCGGACCGAACATGACGAGTACCCTCCACCTACTGTACGACGAGAACTCTCTACCTACTGTACGTAACGAGCACGCTCTACCTACTGTACGTGGCGGGTATGCTCTACCTACTATACATGACGAGCGCACTCTACCTACTGTACATAACGAGCGCCCTCTACCCACTGTACAAGACGAGCGCCCTCTACCCACTGTACATCACGAGCGCCCTCTACCTACTGTACAAGACGAGCGCCCTCTACCTACTGTACATGACGAGCGTCCTCTACCTACTGTACATGACGAGCGCCCTCTACCTACTGTACATGACGAGCGCCCTCTACCTACTGTACATGACGAGCGCCCTCTACCCACTGTACATGACGAGCGCCCTCTACCTACTGTACATGACGAGCGCCCTCTACCCACTGTACATGACGAGCGCGCTCTACCTACTGTACATGACGAGCTCCCTCTACCTACTGTACATGACGAGCGCCCTCTACCTACTGCACATGACGAGCGCCCTCTACCTACTGTACATGACGAACGCTCTACCGTGTCGCCCATTTCCTTACAGATTGAAGCCTGTGAGCCAGACCCCTCTCCTCCTGTAACTGGTGAACTGTGTCACTCTGTGATGTCTGAACATTCCCCTCTTAGGCCCCTTTCACACATCTGTTTTTTGCAGTCGGTCACAATCCGTCGAAATGTGAAAAACGGATCCAGCGCTGGATCTGGTTTTTTTTTGTTGACTTGTATTAGTGATGGATGGCCTCACAGATCCGTGGACAACTGTGACGGACACAACATCCATAGAAACTTTTTTGTGTGCGTCGAAAAAACGGACAGCAACAGATCAGTCGTTAGTTGTAATGGAAGCCTATGGGAGCAGGATCCGTCATCATCTGTCAAATCATGCATCCGTCGACCTGTTCCGTTTTTTATATCTGAGCATGCCCAGAAGTGTTGTAAAGTCACTTGTGGTCATGAAATCTCAGTTTTACCACAATCTACAACGGATCCGGCTCATCAGTCACAAAACGGATCGTGACTGATCCAAAAAACTGATGTGTGAAAGAGGCCTTATTGTACAGTGCTGCAGAATATGTTGGCGCTATAGCAAAAGCGTTATTATTATTACATGCAGGGATGATGGACCAATAATGAAACTCTTTATTGTGTCACTTGGAGAATATTCCACAGAACATGGAGATACTGCCCCAGAGACTGTAACTCAGCAGCAAGGAACAAATCTGGAGCAGCGCCCGTAATCCGACGCCAACGAGAAATGCACCGGATCCTTAGACGAACTCCCAAAATCTAGGAAGGAACACAAGGCCAGGGTCCAACAAGCCTTAAGGCTCCGTCACACACAGAGATAAATCTTTGGCAGATCTGTGGTTGCAGTGGAATCATGGACATATTGTTCCATTTGTACACAGCCACAAACCTGCCACTGATTGTCCACAATTTCACTGCAACCACAGATCTGCCGCAGATTTATCTCTGTGTGTGACAGGGCCTTAAGATCATCCCCGGCACAGATCCCAGGCTATGGCTGCTGCAGGAGATCTGCTCGGTCCACGACACAGCTCCAACCATGTGTCTGTACACTGGTGCTCCCGTGGGATCAGTCCCTGGGTGGGCAGAGGTGTACAAAACCCACCCCTTTAAACATCAGTACATGGGACCCAAACATTGTAACAAATGGCATCTTTCTAGACTCCTCCGGTCTCTACTGCACCTGATGAAGGGACCGGAGGAGCCTTCGCAGCGATTTGTTACCATCTTCTCCGGTACGGAGGACTCTGACCCGCTCATGTGTTTCGATCTTCTGGCTCACACGTGTAGAGAAGCTTTCCCTGTCGTATCTTACGCAGGAGCGAGCGTCAGATGAGATATTACATTTTCTGGATTGCAGTTCATGAAGGAACCCATCTCAAAGGTTTTTTGGATTTTCCATAGAAGAAACATTCCTTGTGTTCTCAATGTATTTGCAGCACTTACAATTTTTTGCACCACAACCGCAGCAGCCCCCGTTTTCATCCCATTTTGCCTGTTTTTTTGTCTGCATCAGTGAATAAGCTCGCCGTCAACATGGATCCTATCGTAAGAGCCCTTCTAGCAACAAATCTAAGTGAATATTTTTAAGGATCTCTTTCAATTCACCCCTTTGTTCCAGAATGGGTAAATGTCTTTTGATAATGTGGACTATTTGTGGATAGTGTGGGCTGAATTTGGCACTGAAGACCACACCTAAATCATTATTAGTTTTTTCTTTGGTGTTTTCATATTCCAGTAAACCCTGTGTATAAATCTTGCGCTTTGCCCCTGGCTCTTTGTAAGGTCCAATTCGGATGCCCCTAGATTTTAATCTTTTTATCAGCTGATCCAACTCTTTCAGGTGTTTTTTCGGTGCCATTTCTTTTAGTTCGGATCTGGTCACCGGTGCGTCTGTTCCTGATAACACGGCTGCAGGACAGGAATTTGCCATATACTATTTCACAGCAGTGCCTTTACGGTTCAACACTTTTTTTTTCAAATTTGATCTATATTAAAAGTCAAATCTAGAAAATTAATCGATGACTCTTTCATGTGAATTTAGGATTGAAACTATTAAGTATGAGGAAAAAGAGGGAACACAATCCCTGCCCCCTCCAAAGACCAAGTCGTCAATAAAACGTCCCAGCCAAAAAATAATCTCTAAACGGATTATTGGAATGAAAAATGTAACCTTCCTCCCACACCGCCATGGTCACATTAGCCAGAGCTGGTGAAAATGTGGCTCCCATCCTCACGCCCTGTATCTGCAAATATCTCTCATCCAAAACAAATTGTGGCTCGGCAAAAATCTAGTTGTAAGTAACACACAATGTTGAATTTCATGTGTATACTCACTATAACTGGATAATGTCTGAGGCTTCCAATGCAACAGAGGGTGGGATTGAGGGATATAATCCAACATCACACGAGCGCCACAGATATTGAATGGAGGAATGACTATTTCCTACCATATTAATAGCTGGGAGTTAGGGCCACAAGGGGTTGTAGGTCATGATCCACCCACTCCCCAAGGCCTTCACTGAAGAACCCTGTTCCAGAAATGATGGGTCTCCGTGGAGGAGGGAAAACTCTTAATGCACCTCGGGGAATGAGTGGTATATAGGAGTAACGGGATGGTCACAATACAAAGCTTCACCCAATCTCAGATGGCTCCATTCGTACTCCTTCCTGCAGCAATTGCTTCATTTCCTCATTAAAAGACTGGAGTGGATCTTCATTATGTTCCCTATATACACTCGAGTTTTCCAATGCGGTTAGATTGTTTTTTGTATAGCGCAGTATTCAGAACGGTAATGGATCCACCTTTATCTGACGGCACAATCTTTATTATTACTCATGAAGACCTTTACGCTCATGAAATGTGAGATTGTGGTGGATCTGTTCCTTAGGTCAATAAGGTCTCTTTCCACCGCTTCTTGGAATACATTAGCATAGGGGGCCTAGCTTTAAGGGGGCCTGGCTTTAAGGGGGCCTGGATTTAAGGGGGCCTGGATTTAAGGGGGCCTGGATTTAGTATTTTTTACATGCAGTTGTTTAGGTTTACCTGGTATTCTTTACAACTTTCCAATAGTCTAAGATTAATCAAACCCTCCTGTTCTTCAAGTGGGAGTCATTTTTCACCACCCGTTTTCTGAGGAACAAAAAGGAGACTTAAAAAGTTGTTCCTTTAGGGGAATAAAGGTGGTTTCCAGACCCTATAGGGGTGGGGACTATAGAAGTAAAATCCTATCTAGAGAAAGTAGGTGGATTTTGTCCTGGAGACCAGGGTTCCTGATGGAGGGAACTTCCCAATGGATTAATTGCACTAACGAGAAGGAAAGGAGGGAAAAAGGAGAGATTTTTTTTTTCCTCCTAAATAAAAGGTTCTATGTTTCTCTTCATCTTGAACCTATTCTCTGATGCTGTATTATTTGTGAGCACGATGGGTGATTGTTTTTGGTATACAGATTTTGCTTGTTAGTGGCCGCATTTTTCATATATATTCATAATTATTTGTTGCAGTTTACTTAACTGTATATAAATGGTTAAAGGTTTGCAATATTTGTCTATGTATAAATCATGTTCAATATATTTATCCAGCAATATCTCTTGAACCGAGCTCGATCCATCTACTCAGATGTTTTTAATCAGTTTTTTCCACTGCCTTTAATGAAGGGTCATTTGAACATGTTCCTCTCCAGGGGATATATCATCAGTGTGAGGAGGAGCGAGAAGGTGGTGCAGGGCGCTGACACATGGACTCCATTGCTGCATTGCAGATTATCTGTATGGAGTTCCTCACATATTTGTCATAACATTTTAAACGGAGTAATAAAGAAGATTTTTTTTCAATTATTTGCTGAAAATTCATCCTTTTGCTGGATCCCATCTCTCCAAATTTATATTTATTATACCTATATATATATACACATTATACATACATACATTATATAATGTATATACACAGATATAGATATATATCTATATAGGCGAGCGTATTCACTTTATAGAAGGGGAATGTAGTGCAGATAGTGACCAGGGCACAAGTAATGAAATTGGGGGTGGTACGGGGGGAAGGGTTAGGACAGTTAATACAGTAAGCAGGAATACAGGTACAGAGTCATACGTAACGTGCATGTACACTAATGCCCGAAGCCTCACAAATAAGGTGGAGGAATTAGAATTAATATTGTTGGAAGAAAATGATGATATAGTGGGGATATCAGAGACATGGCTGGATGAGAGCTATGACTGGGCTGTTAATTTACAGGGTTATAGCCTATTCAGGAATGACCGTACAAATAAGCGAGGGGGAGGGGTGTGTCTATATGTAACATCATCCTTACAACCCATCCTGCGTGACAACATATGTGAGGGTACTGAGAATGTAGAGTCCCTATGGGTGGAGATAAGGGGGGGGAGAATGAATAATAAAATACTGATAGGGGTGTGTTATAAGACGCCGAATATTATGGAAGAGGTAGAGAATCTCCTCATAAAGCAAATTGATAAAGCAGCGAGTCTCGGAGAGGTAATTATTATGGGGGACTTTAACTATCCTGATATAAATTGGGGAACAGAAACTTGCAGTTCCAGCAAAGGAAATAGATTTTTGATAACAATGAAAGATAATTACCTTTCACAAATGGTCCAGGACCCCACAAGAGGGGGAGCACTACTAGACCTTGTACTAACCAATAGGCCAGACCACATATCAAATATACAAGTTGGGGGTTACTTGGGGAATAGTGATCACAAAATAATAAGTTTTCATGTATTCTTTAGTAAGATGTCTAGTAGAGGGGCTACAAGGACACTAAACTTCAGGAAAGCAAATTTTAAACGGTTGAGAGATGATCTTAGTGCAATAAACTGGGATGATGTACTAAGTAATAAAAGTACACAAAGCAAATGGGAGACTTTTAGGAGCATCCTGAATAGGGCTTGTGCAGAAAATATACACTATGGGAACAAACATGCTAGAAATAGGAGGAAACCCCTATGGCTAAATAGAGCTGTAAGGGAAGCAATAAAAGAAAAACAGAAAGCCTTAAAAGAATTAAAGAGGGTAGGTAGTGATGAGGCATTATCTAATTATAGAAAATTAAATAAAATATGTAAAAAGCAAATTAAGTTAGCTAAGTTTGAGACAGAGAGACTCATTGCGAGAGAAAGTAAAAATAATCCTAAAATATTCTTTAAATACATAAACAGTAAAAAACTGAAAAGCGATAGTGTTGGCCCCCTTAAAAATAGTCTTGGTGAAATGGTGGAGGGGGATGAGGGTAAAGCCAACCTGCTGAATGACTTTTTTTCTACGGTTTTTATACAAGAAAATGCCATGGCAGATGACATGACCAGTGATACCATAAATTCACCCTTGAATATTACCTGCTTAACCCAGCAGGAAGTACGCCGCCGCCTCGAAATCACTAAGGTTGACAAATCTCCGGGCCCGGATGGCTACACCCCAGAGTACTACAGGAATTGAGTTCTGTGATAGACCATTATTTTTGATCTTCACAGATTCCTTAATAACAGGGTCGGTACCGCAGGACTGGCGCATAGCAAATGTGGTGCCAATATTCAAAAAGGGGACAAAAACTGAGCCGGGAAATTATAGGCCGGTAAGTTTAACCTCTACGGTTGGTAAAATCCTTGAGGGTTTCTTGAGAGATGCTATACTGGAGTATCTCAAGAAAAATAACCTTATGACAGAGTATCAGCATGGGTTAATGAGGGATCGATCCTGTCAAACTAATCAGCTTCTATGAAGAGGTAAGTTCAAGCCTGGAGCAGGGAAATGCAGTGGATGTTGTGTATATGGACTTTTCAAAAGCTTTTGATACGGTGCCACACAAAAGGTTGGTACATAAAATGAGAATAATGGGGATAGGGGAAAATATGTGTAACTGGGTTAAAAACTGGCTCAGTGATAGGAAACAAAGGGTGGTTATTAATGGTACGTACTCGGACTGGGTCTCAGTTCATAGTGGGGTACCACAGGGGTCAGTATTGGGCCTGCTTCTTTTCAACATATTTATAAATGACCTTGTTGGGGGCATGCGGAGTAGAATTTCAATATTTGCAGATGATACTAAACTCTGCAGGGTAATCAATACAGAGGAGGATAATTTTATAGTACAGGGAGATTTATGTAAATTGGAGGATTGGGCTGAGAAGTGGCAATTGAAGTTTAATGTAGATAAATGTAAGGTCATGCACTTGGGTAGAGGAAATAACATTTATGATTATGTACTTAATTGTAGAACACTGGGTAAAACAGACACAGAAAAAGACTTGGGTGTATGGGTGGATGGTAAACTTCACTTTAGTGGCCAGTGTCAGGCAGCTGCTGCCAGGGCTAATAAAATAATGGGATGTATTAAAAGAGGTAGAAGTGTTCATGAAAAAAATATAGTTCTACCTCTGTACAAGTCACTAGTGCGACCGCACTTATATACTGTGTACAATTCTGCTCACCGATATATAAGAAGGACATAGCTGAACTGGAGAGGGTGCAGAGAAGAGCCACCAAGATTATTAGAGGAATGGGGGGACTGCAATACCAAGACAGGAAAAACGAAGGCTTAGGGGGGATCTAATCACAATGTATAAATATATGAGGGGACAGTACAGAGACCTTTCCAAAGATCTCTTTACACCTAGGCCTGCGACTGGAACACGGGGGCATCCGCTACGTCTTGAGGAAAGAAGGTTTAATCATAATCACAGAGGAGGATTCTTTACTGTACGAGCAGTGAGACTATGGAACTCTCTGCCGCATGATGTTGTAATGAGTGATTCACTACTAACATTTAAGCAGAGCCTGGACGCCTTTCCTGAAAAATGTAATATTACCAGTTATGTATATTAGATTTTATGACAGGGTGTTGATCCAGAGAACTAGTCTGATTGCCGGATGTGGACGAAGGAAGGAAGTTTTTGCCACATTGGTTTTTTTTTTGCCTTCCTCTGGATCAACATGTTAGGCTACGGGGTTAAACTAGATGGATTTAGCGATGTCGCAGCGTGCAAAGTACCCCTAACGATCTCGTTAGCGATGTGAAATTCTAGATCGCAAGTGCGATCTATCGAGATCGCACATAGGTCATTTTACGCATATGCGATCTCGAAAAATCGTACTTGCAATCTAAAATTTCACATTGCTATCGAGATCGCTAGCGATGTCGCAGTGTGTAAAGTACCCCTTAGAGTCTCCCTTCAACCTTAAAAACTATGATTATACAGTGGAACGTCGCTTAACGAGTAACCCCCTCAACGAGAATTTTGCTTAACAAGCAAAGCTTTCTGTAAATTTGTAACCCGCTTTACGAGAAAGCTTTGCTGTACGAGCGAAATTCTCACCGCACACACTTCCGGTTTCGTCCATCCACCGCGCTCTGACCCGCACTTCCAGTCCACACAAACACACACATGTGCGCACAAACACGCACGCACACACACAGTATTATGCTCACCTTACCTTCCGTTCATCGCTGGCCTCATGTTACTTCTAGTTCCCGGGTACATCGCAACATGCTCGCGGCGAACTATAAGTACCATGAGGCCGGCGGTGAAATGGAAGGTGAGGTGAGCATATGTGTACCTTCCGTTTCATCGCCGGCCTCCTGGGTCCTGTAGTGCGCCGCTCTGCTCCGCTCCAGGCATCTGCATCCATAGCGACGAAGCAGGAACTTCCTGGTTCCTGTCAGCCGCTACTCAAAGGCAGCGCGCTGGCCAATCAGAGGCAAGCGGCTCTGCCTTTGACGTCAGTGCTCTGCCAGGAAGTTCCGCCCTCGTCGTTATGGTTACCTGATACACGGCCCGCACCGGAGAACAGCAAGTCCCAGGAGACCGGCGATGGAACGGAAGGCAAGGTGAGCATATAATATGTGCGTTTGCTTGTGTGTTTGTGCATGTTTGTATGTGTGTGTGGAATGACAATAGGGGACCAGGATGGGACATTTAACTAGTTGCGGAACGAATTGTCAGCATTGCAATGGTTTCCTATGGGAAATCTTGCTCTGCTGAACGAGTAACTTGATTAACAAGCACAGTCCCAGAACGGACTGTTCTCGTTAAGCAAGGTTCCACTGTATATATATATATATATATATATATATATATATATATATATATATATATATATATATATATATATATATATATATATATATATATAAAATTTTGTATTATATATAGCTATATCTAATTTCATTCAATCGGGGACTATGCTTGAAATTAATGGTCATTCAGACTCCCGCCTGCTTGATTTCTCCGCCCTCCTCTTCTCTGATTGACAGCTCTGGTTTCTTAAAGATGGAGAAGTGTGGAGATAGATGGAAAACAAGTAGCTGGGAAGCTGCACTGTAAAGTTTGCCCGCACCATGGTTCACTGAGCGCATGGACTTGGTTATCCGTCATTTCGTGCTGACTGTGCCCCTCCAACGCATGAAGAAGCCACATGTGAGGGTCTACGAGGAATCCTGGGTGTATTGTCCTCCTCTATAGCCCCTATCACACAGGGACAAACATTCATACCAGGCCAGAAGCAGGAGGAACCAGAAGATGTTGACTAGAAGTGATTTTTATTAAAAGACAAACACGGCATAAATTTAACGGCATAATCATCGGACTAATAAGAACACTGTTGCGTATGGTGTGAACGTTGTAGAGGGGGTGTAATCAGGCAGGTCCTTAGCTCTAGGCCCCCAATCTTGGCTTTACGCATGGTTGAAGGGGTGGACAGCACCTCCTTACTCCTTGCTACTCTTGCCCCCAGACTTGGCTTTACTTGGCCCTTTCTTCTTCACGGTTTCTTTCTTCTTCTTCCCTCCACTCATTACAGCCTGCAGTTTCCGTTTTTTGACCGTGGCTGCGGCGATTATCCTCCACTTCTTCAGGCTTTCACTGCCCACAGTCTGACGCTTCTGCTTTTGGGGCACCTTCTTCATTTCTTTCTTTACTTTGCCAACATCTTTAGGTTTCTTCTCTTTCCCGATTTCCTTCTCCTTGGTCGTAGTCTCCTGGGGCTTCTCTGGTTTCTCATCACTCTGCTCCTTTTCTCCGGCCTCTGGATCTGGCTCAGCTTCTGCCTTTGTTTTTTTCGGCTTCTTTACTTTAACCTTTTCCTTGTTTATTGCCAGCTTCTTTGCCTTGATTAGCTTTTTATTTTTCAGCTTTTGCGTGGTAGTCAGAACTTTCTTGGTCTCATACTTTCTCTTCTTTGGCACACTCTCTTCACCATTGCTTCCATCTTTAATTTTCCTCTTTTTCGGAACCTTATCTTTCCCCAGGAGGCTTTTGTTCTTGCTCCTCTTTAAGCAGATCGGCACATGGTTCAGAAGGGATTTGTGGAACAAGAATCTCTTTCCGCAATGTACACAGCTGAAGACGTCTTCCCCGTGGATGAGTTTGTGACGGACAAGAATCTTCAACCGTGTGAACTTCATATTACATACTGGACATGGAAATGGCTTTTCTTCAGCGTCTATATTAAGTTGTGGGTCTCCATCTGTAGAGCCATCCTGGCCACTGTGTAATTTCATGTGTGACAGAAGCCGGCCTTTAGTAGAATAGATTTTACCACAGTCTTTACAATGATAAGGCTTCTCTTCCATTTGTGCCTGGGGTATCAGGCTCTGATCACTACTGGCCACTGCTTTGTGCACTCTACGATGAAGAACAAGGCTAGCCTTGGTGGAACAGATTTTATTGCAGTCTTGGCATGTGAAAGGATGGTCCCCAGGTCCGTCTTTAGGATTAAGGCTAGGTGAGGCTCTGTGAATCTTTCTGTGTAGGACGAAGCTGCCCTTGGTTGAGCAGATAAACCCACAGTCCTTGCAAACAAAGGTTTTTGGCTCCAGTTTAGTTTTGAGCATATGTGGCTTGCTAGCGGATGCCCAGTGCACCTTACAGTGGAGTACAAAACTGGCCTTAGTAGAACAGATTTTGTTACAATCCGGGCACGTGTAAGGGGGGTCCCCAACAGTCGCTTTGAGACCAAACATCATTTGAGACTTGTGCATTTTACGATGATGAACAAGGCTGCCTTTGCTGGAGCACACTTTATTACACTCTTTACAGATGAATGCTGGACCACCAGTGCTCAGTCTCAGACCATGCACTTTACGGTGAAGAACTAAGCTGGCCTTCGTGGAGCAAACCTTGTTACAGTCCTTGCAGGTAAAAGGATGCGCTTCTGGTTCACTTTTGATGTCAAGCTCCTGTTTACAGACTAATGGAGCCTCTTTTGTGTCTTCTTCTGGGTTTTCCTTGTGGCCAGTCGGGTCAATGACGGCTGAAGACTTATGAACTTTGCAGTGAAGAACAAAGCTAGCCTTAGTAGAACAGAGCTTGCCACAATCCTTGCACTGGTAGGGCTGCCCGCCCTCCTCTTTACAGAGTACTTTTTTCTGTACACGAGATGTAGCATCTCCGACTTTATGCGTCTTTCGATGTACATACAGTCTTGACTTGCTGGGAAACACTTTATCACAGTCCTTACAAGAGAATGGGCATTCTCCGGTGTGGATGCGCTCATGTATGATTAGTCTTTCCTTCTGCTTAAAGCTTTTATCACATACTGAACACTGATGGGGTTTAAGCATCATGAACTGAAGGTTCCTGTGTGTGTACCGATGAATTATCAAGCTGCCCTTCTGTCGAAACCTGCAAGGGCAATCAGGGCAAGTATATGGTCGTGAGCCCGTGTGTACACGTCTGTGTACACCCAGGTGGTTCCTTCTAGTAAAGGTTTTATTGCACTCTAGGCAGCGAAAGGGAGGCCCTTCAGCATGTGTGCTAATGTGAATAGTTAAATACTGCTCTGTGGAGAAGCTCTGGGGGCACTGTGGACACATGAAGGGTTGATCCTGCACATGGCCCTGCTGGTGACTGAGCAGAAGGTCCAAGCTCGGGAAGATTTCATTACATTCCAAACACTGGTTTTCTTCCTCCTCTTTAACAGATACTGGAATACTGGATGGGTCATCACTGTACGGGGGCAGTTGATGCTCCTCCACCTTTATAATGTTCTTCTCTCTGTACATGCACTTTTTGTTCACTTTATGTATGCCACCCAATACTTTTTTCTGAGAGATACTTAACCCCGACGTCCCAGGGACATTGCCTTCAGCGTCTAAATGGACATCGTCATGTGCAGGATCTGAGCTGTAACCGGTCTTCTCTTCGCTAGGACTCTTCATAGACTTCTCTTTCTTTTTCCTGGGTTTTTGGGTCAGGCCTTTTACAGCCAGAATCATGTTCATCCAGTTGAGGTCCTTTTTGTGTTTGGCGATGGCGAGTTTCCTACTCTTCATAATCTTTGACTGCTTAATTTTCATTCGATGAGAAGCCATATTTTTCTCCTTGAGGAGCTTTTCACTTGGGAGGTCTTCGGAGACGCTGTCAGGAAGTCCTTTATCTTTGGTGAGCAGTCTACAAACGCGGCACCTTTTGGACCAGCGACCTGCTCGCTTTTTTTTCTGAAGGCGACAACCACAAGACTCGCACTGTGTTGCTGTATGACTCAATAGGTGAAGATTCATAGATCTATTACACTTGAATAGTTTCCCACACTGCGGGCACAAACGTGGCTTCTCACCATCGGCCAGCATCATCTGGTCCGTTATATCCAAGTCTGTTAATGACAAAGTCTCCTGCTCTTTAGAGAACTCATCCTCATCCGGACTAAGCTCATCCTCCAGGCCCAAGCACAAGTCTCCTAGCTGTAAATCTGGTTTGCCAAGCTTAGATTGTGGCAGCTTCTTGGTGGTCTTTAGAGTTTTAGGTTTGCCAGTGATGCCTGCTGGACGGGCCAGCCGATCTCGGATGGGTTTTTGACAGTTCTTACATATCTTTGGTCGCCTTGCCCCACTCTTCAGTACTACATCACAAGTACAGAACAAGGCTTGTATCGCTGGATTCATTTTCTTGCCCTTCCTCATGAATATAGAGTGTGATGGCTCAGTACTCCTGTTAACACTTCCTGGCTTAGATTCCTCATTATCCGTTTGGTCCTGTGAATCTTCGTCCACAAACGGGGAACCACCACCAGAGTCCAGGCTGTCATCCTCGTCATCTTCGCCAGCCAGAACCTGCTGTTTCTTCTTTTGAAGCTTCATCTTACGGAAACATTTGTGGCACCTTTTGGGAATGCGTTTGGTTTTATTCTTCAGCATCATTGGGCATCCACAGCTTACACACTGCGGTAATGCATGACATTTCATGTGCTTGGTGAGCCGCATCGGGACGCGGAAGGCCTTCTCACACTTCGGACATTTATACTTTTTTTGTGGGGCAGCAGACTCTTGCTTCATTGCTTGCATACTATGCACAGATTTGACAGCCCGATAGAACGGGTCACCCTGGGCAGAGTCGGCCTCCTCTTTGATACTGAAGCTTGAGAAATCTGAAGAACCCTTTTTTCTGTCAAAACCTTTTTCCAACACAAAGTCTGGACTGTAACACCCCCCGTCTCCGGTATGACGCTCCTCGCGTTTTGTCTTTATCCGACACTTATAGCAGGTAGGTAACCAAACCATCTCCCTTCTAGCTCGTCTAACCTTTCGTCCACATTTCAAGCACTGGCTCCCGATACCCACATGCTTGTCATCTAGGTCTTCAGTACACTCACTCTCCTGGATTTCAGGAGACAGTAAGTCCGCTAGCTCATGTACAGGATTCTCATCTACAGACACTGCAGAGAGGCCTTCATTAGTAGTTTCATCCAGATTTGTAGCATCAAGTAAAAGGGCACCAGAGTCTACAAAATCTTCAGCCAGGTCATTTTCAGTAAGGTCGGCATTGGACATCTGAATGTACTGCTTGTGTGGGACCTCTGGAGAAAGGTTCTTATCGAGATCATGGTCGGCCAGGTCTTTTGCATCATCACTGCTGAGTAAACATTTCTCAGATAAATCCTCAAGGTCAGGAGACAGACCTAAAGTCGGTTCCAGAAGACACAAGGCTGTCACAGGATCTCCAGCTTCCAGCAGCATGGCATCTTCTATAGATGTGGTGCTTGCGAACGCCTCATTAATCTTCACACTTGCAACAGCATCTTGTTCTGTAGGTTTAACTCCTTGTGTTAGGAAATGTTCTTGAGCCTTTACACAGGCAGATGTGAGGCTTACCAGGCTCTGTACATTGAAGGAAACATCTAGACTTCTCGAAACTTCATCGCAAGGTGGCATGGAGACATCCTCAGCACTTGCCACTGCAGACTCGAAAAGACTGAAGGGATTACCTTCCCCTAACTCCAGCTCGGGGGTCTTCTCTACATCACTACATATTGGGACGTTCTCTTCAGAGGGATCTAAAGTTTTATTTTCTATACTTGTAAGGGACAAGTCCACGTTAGAGGCTTCTGTGGCTTCATCTTCAGCATGACTTCCATCATTTTCTTTATTCTCAGTGACAATACCCATCAGCATAGTGGAGGAGTCGTCAGCTTCCATCTCAGTGGCAGCTGCCAAGTCAACATTAAAGTCAACCTGACTGCTTGTCTGAGGTTGGACATCATGAATTGGTGAACTCAGTCTCGTACTTGGGTCATCATCAGGATTTGACTCCAAGATGCCAACAGTGTTTGGAGATGTTTGGAGAGTGAGCAGCTCAGTCTCATAGTCAATCTGACCTTCTACTATGTGCGGTTCTTCAGTCTGTCTTGGTGGATCTTCCGCTTCGAGGAGTTCTGGTACAGAAATACTGGCAAGCTGTGATAATTGGTCAGGTTTGCCAATGGCTTCTTTTTCACATGAATCATGAACCTTTTCATCAGTGCCTTTAGATGTAGAATCTACCTCCTGATCTGATCTTTGGTCAGGAAAGTCCAGAGACATCACACTGGTTACCTGGGAGTTTGGTTCTGATGTGCAGATATCTGCAGGCCATGAACTACCTACAGTCTCATCATCGATGGAAGGGCTACAAGGCTCTAGTTCATTTGTGGATGTGGTTTGCTCTCCATTTCTCTCTACTGCACTATCTACAGGAGCGTCAGAGTCTATGTTGGCAGCTGACGGTTCAGCCTGTAGGCCAGGGTCAAGCTCCAAGCCGCCAGGTTCACTAGTGATGCTCTCTTCATGAAACTCAGTGGATTCAGGCACATGTTCATTTATTGTTAGAGGTGTTTGTAGGTCATTTGTCCTGCCATCTTCCATTACAGTATCATCTGGGCTTTTATCTGGACAGGAGAGAACCACTTCAGCGAGCTGGGCACCTTCCTCAAGGTTGGTACTCCCCAAACCATTTTTTTGTGTTACACTGTTTTCACCAGCACTGTCTGACAAGCTCTCATGGTCACTCTCGAGATCCTGACTGTCCATTACACACGAGGTATCTAACTGAACAGTGTCCTCACTAACGTCCATGTCACTTATCGGTGAAGATGCGTTCAGCAGTGAATCTTTCTCATTTTCTGTGACCGGCATGTGACAAGGAGCACTACTCTCTCCTTCCTGGAGATCTTCTGGACTAACAGATTCACTTAAACTGGGACTGCCTTCATTGTGAGAACAAGCACCATGCAGCAACTCCGGATACTCCAACTGTGCGGAGCTAGGGTCATCTAGAGAGACAGCCTTTAGAGACGGACTGCCAGCAGTGACTGGCAAGAGTTCATTACTACACACGCTCTCTTCTCCCTCGATGGCACCTTCGCGCTGATCATCGCTCGTTATCAAGGCGTCCTGGGCGCCGCTTGGAAGGATTTCCTCTTCAGTGGAGCTCTGTTGTGTTTCAGAGTCTGGCTGAATGTCTACACGCTCATTGTCTGTCATGTCCTTTGTATCGGATACATGAGTGCTGTGTGTGGAGAAGAGGTCTTCAGCATCATTGATGAAATCGGGTGCAGCCTTAGGAGAGGTGCTGGCACTGGAAACAGACTCTATCCCGCACAAAGGCAATTCTTCCAACAGCTCGGGATCATCTACAGGCTCAGAAGGCTCAGTCGCTTCTGCTGGAACCTCCAGATCTTGTGTGATTACATCTGTGGTGTCAGGAGGAACAGAACTGGAGGAGGGTGCAGCAGAGTCCTCAGAGTCATCGATGGGGCGCACATGCTCCTCCTCATCCATATCCGCAATGGTATAGGAGCTGAAGACGTCGGCCAGGATCTCCAAGGTGTTTCCGAAAGGGTCAATGAGCTGAATGGTGCTGTCGGACAGCTTCGATATTCTCAGCTCAAAAGTCTTATTGTCAGAGCTGTCTCTCCTCTGCCGGGCGGGTGGAGAAGTTCCTCGGGTGAGTCTTGTCACACATTCTCGGGGTGCGATGTCCTGGTTGACCTTCTCTTCCCTACTGAATTGGACTTTGGAGTTGAGTCGGTAGGAGGGCTTGGTAGCAACAGGCACCACATGGATAACATCGGCTTCCAGGGAAGACTTGGTGCTCCGGGTGGATATAACACGACCTGCAGGCGCCTTCGTCAGCGATGTGCGGGAGATGCCACCTTCATGGCTTCTCTCGTGCATTTGTAAGAAGATCTGGTGGTGGAATCCTCTCCCGCAATGGGAACACATAAACTGCTTCTTGATCACATGACTCTGACGATGAGAGTTCAGCTCCAGTTTAGTGTCGAATGTTTCACTGCATTCAATGCACATGTACTGTCCGGTGTCCGTGGGGGCGCTCTGGAACTCGGGTGCGGGCTCGGGCACAAATCTCTTGGAGGAGCGGGTGCTACGTTCAGACGTCTGCATTCTGCCAGTCACAGGACCCTGGAAGGAGAATATAAGATGTTAGATATGAAACGTGTGGAGGAGAGAAACAAATCAATCACTGACTGTACCCTGCATCTAATCCCAGTAATAGGCATCCCCACCCCCTCCCACCAAGACATCAGACAAGACGGAAGGGGGAGAGCAGGCAGCGGCCGGCACAGCCCAGCAGCCGGCACAGCCCAGCAGCCGGCACAGCCCAGCAGCCGGCACAGCCCAGCAGCCGGCACAGCCCAGCAGCCGGCACAGCCCAGCAGCCGGCACAGCCCAGCAGCCGGCACAGCCCAGCAGCCGGCACAGCCCAGCAGCACCGATCCTGCATATAGCAGGTCATTATGTAAGGTCTCGTTATGATGGGAAGAGACATGGTGGAGGATTCTGCTCATGGTGGATCATACATGGAATTGAGCAATGGTCACGTACCCCTGCGCCAGTGTCCACTGCTTATTCCAGTCTGTGGTCAGTGCCAGGGTCAATATCGGGGTCTCCTGCCTCGGTCACTGTAAAGATAAGCAAGCCATCGTAAGAGGGGCCGACTCCGCACACAGGGACGCACAGTCAGCACACATTTTACACATTTTGTGAGTGCAGTTTGTATTTGAGGTTCTTCAGAACCCCCGGAATCCGTTCACAGCTCCTCCAGGAGGCTGGAGGGCGCCGACGGCCGGCGACAACACGGAGGGCAAGGACGGCCGGCGACAACACGGAGGGCAAGGACGGCCGGCGACAACACGGAGGGCAAGGACGGCCGGCGACAACACGGAGGGCAAGGACGGCTGGCGACAACACGGAGGGCAAGGACGGCCGGCGACAACACGGAGGGCAAGGACGGCCGGCGACAACACGGAGGGCAAGGACGGCCGGCGACAACACGGAGGGCAAGGACGGCCGGCGACAACACGGAGGGCAAGGACGGCCGGCGACAACACGGAGGGCGACGGCTGAGAATGCTGAAAGAAGAAAACATTAATGACTCCCTCACCCCTCAATAACAAAGGACATGCATATTATTTGTATACAGACATGGCCGAAAGTCTTGGCACCTTTGAAATTGTTCCAGACAAATAAGTGCCTCTCCCAGTAAATTACTGTAGTCATACGTTAATTTCCTGTGTGTATTGACACAAACAAAAAAAAATTTTGGACAAAATTTCACATAAAAGAAGGGAATTTTGTTTACTTACCGTAAATTCCTTTTCTTCTAGCTCCAATTGGGAGACCCAGACAATTGGGGTGTATAGCTACTGCCTCCGGAGGCCACACAAAGTACTACACTTAAAAGTGTAAGGCCCCTCCCCTTCTGGCTATACACCCCCCCCGTGGGATCACGGGCTCCTCAGTTTTAGTGCAAAAGCAAGAAGGAGGAAAGCCAATAACTGTTTTAAATACAAATTCAACCCGAGAAACAACCTCGGAGAACTGAACTGTTCAACATGAACAACATGTGCACCCGAAAAAAACAAACTTCCTAAGAAAACAGGGCGGGTGCTGGGTCTCCCAATTGGAGCTAGAAGAAAAGGAATTTACGGTAAGTAAACAAAATTCCCTTCTTCTTTGTCGCTCCTAATTGGGAGACCCAGACAATTGGGACGTCCAAAAGCAGTCCCTGGGTGGGTAAAAGAATACCTCGTGATAGGGCCGTCAAACAGCCCTTTCCTACAGGTGAGCCACCGCCGCCTGAAGGACTTGTCTACCTAGGCCGGCATCCGCCGAAGCGTAGGTATGCACCTGATAATGCTTGGTAAAAGTGTGCAGACTCGACCAGGTAGCCGCCAGGCACACCTGCTGAGCCGTAGCCTGGTGCCGTAATGCCCAGGACGCACCCACGGCTCTGGTAGAATGGGCTTTCAGTCCTGATGGAATCGGAAGCCCAGCAGAACGGTAGGTGTGAAGAATTGGTTCCTTGATCCAACGCGCAAGGGTGGATTTGGAAGCTTGCGACCCTTTACGCTGACCAGCGACAAGGACAAAGAGTGCATCCGAGCGGCGCAGAGGCGCCGTGCGGGAAATGTAGATCCTGAGTGCTCTCACCAGATCCAATAAATGCAAACCTTTTTCAAATTGGTGAACTGGATGCGGACACAAAGACGGTAAAGTGATATCTTGATTGAGATGAAAGGAAGATACCACCTTGGGAAGAAATTCTGGAATTGGACGCAGAACTACCTTGTCCTGGTGAAACACCAGGAATGGAGATCTGCATGATAACGCCGCCAGCTCGGACACTCTCCGAAGAGACGTGACCGCCACTAGAAAGGCCACTTTCTGTGAAAGACGAGAAAGGGAAACCTCCTTCATAGGCTCGAAAGGCGGCTTTTGGAGAGCAATTAGAACCTTGTTCAGGTCCCAGGGCTCCAATGGCCGCTTGTAAGGGGGGACGATATGACAAACCCCTTACAGGAACGTGCGTACCTGAGGAAGTCGCGCCAGGCGTTTCTGAAAAAATACGGATAGCGCGGAGACTTGACCCTTAAGGGAGCCAAGCGACAAACCTTTTTCCAACCCAGACTGCAGGAAGGAAAGAAAAGTAGGCAATGCAAAAGGCCAGGGAGAAACTCCCTGAGCCGAGCACCAAGATAGGAATATCCTCCACGTCCTGTGGTAGATCTTGGCGGAGGATGGTTTCCTAGCCTGTCTCATGGTGGCAACCACTTCATGAGATAAACCTGAGGCCGCTAGGATCCAGGACTCAATGGCCACACAGTCAGGTTCAGGGCCGCAGAATTCAGATGGAAAAACGGCCCTTGAGACAGCAAGTCTGGACGGTCTGGTAGTGCTCACGGATGGCCTACCGTGAGGTGCCACAGATCCGGGTACCACGACCTCCTTGGCCAGTCTGGAGCGACGAGAATGGCGCGGCGGCAGTCGGACCTGATTTTGCGGAGCACTCTGGGCAACAATGCCAGAGGTGGGAACACATATGGTAGCCGGAACTGCGACCAATCTTGAACTAAGGCGTCTGCCGCCAGAGCTCGGTGATCGTGAGACCGTGCCATGAAAACCGGGACCTTGTTGTTGTGCCGTGACGCCATCAGGTCGACGTCCGGCATCCCCCAGCGGCGACAGATCTCCTGAAACACGTCCGGGTGAAGGGACCATTCCCCTGCGTCCATGCCCTGGCGACTGAGAAAGTCTGCTTCCCAGTTTTCTACGCCTGGGATGTGAACGGCGGATATAGTGGATGCCGTGTCTTCCACCCACGTCAGAATCCGCCGGACTTCCTGGAAGGCTTGCCGACTGCGTGTTCCCCCTTGGTGGTTGATGTATGCCACCGCTGTGGAGTTGTCCGACTGAATTCGGATCTGCTTGCCTTCCAGCCACTGTTGGAAGGCTTGTAGGGCAAGATAGACTGCTCTGATCTCCAGAACATTGATCTGAAGGGTGGACTCTTTCCGAGTCCACGTACCCTGAGCCCTGTGGTGGAGAAACACTGCTCCCCACCCTGATAGACTCGCATCTGTCGTGACCACCGCCCAGGATGGGGGTAGGAACGACTTTCCTTTTGACAATGAGGTGGGAAGAAGCCACCACCGGAGAGATTCCTTGGCTGCCTGAGAGAGGGAGACCTCCCTGTCGAGGGACGTCGACTTCCCGTCCCATTGGCGGAGAATGTCCCATTGTAGTGGACGCAGATGAAACTGCGCAAAAGGAACTGCTTCCATTGCTGCTACCATCTTCCCTAGGAAGTGCATGAGGCGCCTCAAGGGGTGCGACTGGCCCTGAAGGAGAGATTGCACCCCTATCTGTAGCGAGCACTGTTTGTCCAGTGGAAGTTTCACTATCGCTGAGAGAGTATGAAACTCCATGCCAAGATATGTTAGTGATTGGGTCGGGGTTAGATTTGACTTTGAAAAGTTGATAATCCACCCGAAACTCTGGAGAGTCTTCAGTGCCACGTTCAGGCTGTGTTGGCATGCCTCTTGAGAGGGCGCCTTGATAAGTAGATCGTCCAAATACGGGATCACGGAGTGACCTTGCGAGTGCAGGACAGCTACTACTGCTGCCATGACCTTGGTGAAGACCCGAGGGGCTGTCGCCAGCCCGAAAGGTAGAGCTACGAACTGCAGGTGTTCGCTTCCTATAACGAAGCGTAGAAAACGCTGATGCTCTGGCGCAATTGGCACGTGGAGATAAGCATCCTTGATGTCTATTGATGCTAGGAAATCTCCTTGAGACATTGAGGCGATAACGGAGCGGAGAGATTCCATCCTGAACCTCCTGGTTTTTACGTGTTTGTTGAGCAGCTTTAGATCCAGGACGGGACGGAACGACCCGTCTTTCTTTGGCACCACAAACAAATTGGAGTAAAAACCGTGACCTTGTTCCTGAAGAGGAACAGAAGTCACCACTCCTTCCGCCTTTAGAGCGGACACCGCTTGCAGCAGAGCATCGGCTCGGTCGGGCGGTGGGGAAGTTCTGAAGAAGCGAGTTGGAGGACGAGAGCAGAACTCTATCCTGTACCCGTGAGACAGAATGTCTCTCACCCAACGGTCTTTGACCTGTGACAACCAAATGTCGCCAAAGCGGGAGAGCCTGCCACCGACCGAGGATGCGGAGAGAGGAGGCTGAGAGTCATGAGGAAGCAGTCTTGGTAACGGTTCTTCCGGCTGGCTTTTTTGGGCGTGATTGAGTCCGCCACGAATCTGAGCCCCTCTGATCCTTTTGAGTCCTTTTGGACGAGTAGAATTGGGACCTGCCTGAGCCTCGAAAGGACCGAAAACCAGACTGTCCCCTCCTCTGTTGAGGTTTGTTTTGTCTGGGCTGAGGTAAGGATGAATCCTTACCCTTGGAGTGTTTAATGATTTCATCCAAACGCTCACCAAACAATCGGTCACGAGAAAAAGGCAAACTGGTTAAGCACTTCTTGGAAGAAGAATCTGCCTTCCATTCTCTCAACCACAGGGCTCTGCGTAAAACCACAGAGTTGGCTGACGCCACTGCCGTACGGCTCGTAGAGTCTAGGACAGCATTAATCGCGTAAGACGCGAATGCAGACATTTGAGAGGTCAAGGGTGCCACCTGCGGAGCAGATGTACGTGTGACCGTGTCGACCTGTGTAAGCCCAGCTGAAATAGCTTGGAGTGCCCATACGGCTGCGAATGCTGGCGCCAACGACGCTCCAATCGCTTCATAGATGGATTTTAACCAGAGCTCCATCTGTCTGTCAGTGGCATCTTTAAGTGCCGCCCCATCTTCCACTGCAACTAGAGATCTGGCTGCAAGCCTGGAGATTGGAGGGTCCACCTTGGGACACTGTGTCCAGCCCTTGACCACGTCAGGGGGAAAAGGATAGCGTGTATCTTTAAGCCGTTTGGAAAAACGCTTATCTGGATAAGCGTGGTGTTTCTGGATTGCTTCTCTAAAGTCAGAGTGGTCCAGAAACGTGCTTAATTTACGCTTGGGATACCTGAAATGGAATTTCTCCTGCTGTGAAGCTGCCTCCTCCGCAAGAGGAGCTGGTGGAGAAATGTCTAACATCCTATTGATGGACGCTATAAGATCATTCACTATGGCGTCACCATCCGGGGTATCTAGATTGAGAGCGGCCCCAGCCTCAGACTCCTGATCAGTTACATCCGCCTCATCACACAGAGAGTCGTCCCGCTGGGACCCTGACCAGTGTGATGAAGTTGAGGGTCGCTCATAGCGAGCCCGCTTAGGTTGTCTGGGACTGTCGTCCGAGTCAGAGCCGTCACCCTGGGGTGCATATGACACCCCCGGAGCTAGGAAGTGGTCCAGCTGAGGGGGACCAGGGGGCAATGGATCAACAGTGCCCATGGTCTGAGTTACTGGTCTAGACTGCAATGTTTCAAGAATTTTAGACATAGTCATAGACAATCTGTCAGCAAAAGCTGCAAACTCCGTCCCTGTCACCTGGACAGCATTCACAGGTGGTTCTCCCTGGGTCACCTCTAGCAGAGGCCCCGGCTGAGCAATTGCCACAGGGGCCGAGCACTGCACACAATGGGGGTCAGTGGAACCTGCCGGTAGAGTTTGCTTTTTGCGGACGACATGCTGTTATCTCCTTGAGAAATCTAAGGAGGGTATATAGCAGAAAACCACCAGCGACTGTACAGTGCAAAGTATTGCCAGCACAAAATACAAAGTACACTATGGCACAAGTGGGGGAGAGCCCTTGAGGGCTGCTTACCGCCCGCTGAAAAGCGGGTGTGAGGTCGTAGAATCCCTTGTCTGGGTCTCCCAGCCTCCCCTCCACAGTTCAGCGTGCAGGCAGGAATGGCTGCCGGCGTCCTGTGAAGAGGGGCGGACCGTGGGCGTCCCAAACCAAAGAGCGGGAAACTGCGTCCCCCTGTGCCTAGTGTGAGGGCTGGAGTATGTAAAACAGACTCCAGCTCTTAACGCTTCTGGACTGTACAGCGTCCCGCCCTCCTCCTGACTGGCAGGTCCGGGGGCGGGAACGATACGAACTAGGCCGCAAAAGCCGGGGACTGTAGTAATCTAGCGCGGCCGTCATATATGCACGGCCAGCGCGGAAGTCCCCGGCGCACCACAAATCCCAGCCGCGACCAGTAAACACTGACCCCAGCGGCCGGATCGGCCGATCGTACAAAGTCACCTCACTCAGCAGAGCTGTAGTGAGTAACGGCACCAGCGCAGCAGCGCTGTTTACCCCGGCGCACTAACACACCCAGCAATGCTGCAGTGTGCGTGCGACAAGCACGGGGACACGGAGTACCTTGATGGAGCAGGGTCCTGTCCCTGAGAAAACTCCGCTCCGTATCCAGCAGATCCTCCAGGGGCTGTGGATGGAGCACGGCCTCAGTGCCCGGAGACCGGTAAAGTCCCACTTCACCCAGAGCCCTAATGGGGATGGGGAAGGAATCAGCATGTGGGCTCCAGCCTCCGTACCCGCAATGGGTACCTCAACCTTAACAAACACCGCCGACCGCAAGTGGGGTGAGAAGGGAGCATGCTGGGGGCCCTAGTATGGGCCCTCTTTTCTTCCATCCGACATAGTCAGCAGCTGCTGCTGACTAAACAGTGGAGCTATGCGTGGATGTCTGGCCTCCTTCGCACAAAGCATAAAACTGAGGAGCCCGTGATCCCACGGGGGGGGTGTATAGCCAGAAGGGGAGGGGCCTTACACTTTTAAGTGTAGTACTTTGTGTGGCCTCCGGAGGCAGTAGCTATACACCCCAATTGTCTGGGTCTCCCAATTAGGAGCGACAAAGAAAAACTCTCAAAAAAGTGCAGAAACTAGATAAAAAGGGGAGGAGTCGCCTCAATCTTTGCATTGTGTGTTTGGGTCTCACTAAGCACAGAGAACATAGAGAGAAGAGAACCAAAAATGTTGAAAAATATCAATCTCCAGAGATCTTGATGTTCCTTTGTCCATGGTGTGTAACATAATCCAGAAGTTTACATCCCATGTCACTGCAGCTAATCTCACTGAATGTGGACGGCAGAGAAATATTGATGAAAGGTTGTAACGCAGAATAGTCCGGATGGAGGATAAACTCCAATCAAGATCCAGAGAAATCCAAGCTGTCCTGCAGCTCGGGGGCATCAGGGTCTGCACAAAATATCCATTCACATCTGAATGGGATGAAACGCTATGAAGGAGACCCCAAAGGACCCCACTGCTGACACACACAGAAAAAAGCCAAAATATACATGAGGGACATAAAATCCCTCTAGTAATGCGTCCGAGGAGGGGAGGAGGGGGGGTTGGAGGGGGACGCCATCATGGGAGAACTGGAGACGATAATAAAGACGAGTCCGAGATTCGCGGTGGGAGGAGGGAGAAGCTGTGGACGGGGACAGGAGGCGACGGATGGAAGGGACGTATTACAATCTAGATGCAACCAAATATTAAGAGGAGGGGACAACTGTTGTGTCCAGATCACACAGGACGTGTATATTATATATATATGACCCCCGATCACACAGGACGTGTATATTATATATATATGACCCCCGATCACACAGGACGTGTATATTACATATATATGACCCCCGATCACACAGGACGTGTATATTATATATATATGACCCCCGATCACACACGACGTGTATATTATATATATATGACCCCCGATCACACAGGACGTGTATATTATATATATATGACCCCCGATCACACACGACGTGTATATTATATATATATATGACCCCCAATCACACAGGACGTGTATATTATATATATATGACCCCGATCACACAGGACGTGTATATTATATATATATGACCCCCAATCACACAGGACGTGTATATTATATATATATATGACCCCCGATCACACAGGACGTGTATATTATATATATATGACCCCCGATCACACACGACGTGTATATTATATATATATGACCCCCAATCACACAGGACGTGTATATTATATATATATATGACCCCCGATCACACAGGACGTGTATATTATATATATATATGACCCCCGATCACACAGGACGTGTATATTATATATATATATATATATATGACCCCCGATCACACACGACGTGTATATTATATATATATATGACCCCCAATCACACAGGACGTGTATATTATATATATATATATATATATATATATATATATATATATGACCCCCGATCACACAGGATGTGTATATTATATATATATATATGACCCCCGATCACACAGGACGTGTATATTATATATATATATGACCCCCGATCACACAGGACGTGTATATTATATATATATATATGACCCCCGATCACACACGACGTGTATATTATATATATATATGACCCCCAATCACACAGGACGTGTATATTATATATATATATATGACCCCCGATCACACAGGACGTGTATATTATATATATATATGACCCCCCAATCACACAGGACGTGTATATTATATATATATATATGACCCCCGATCACACAGGACGTGTATATTATATATATATATATATATATATATATATATATATATATATATATATATATATATATGACCCCCGATCACACAGGATGTGTATATTATATATATATATGACCCCCCGATCACACAGGACGTGTATATTATATATATATATGACCCCCCGATCACACAGGACGTGTATATTATATATATATATATATGACCCCCGATCACACAGGACGTGTATATTATATATATATATGACCCCCAATCACACAGGACGTGTATATTATATATATATGACCCCCGATCACACAGGACGTGTATATTATATATATGACCCCCGATCACACAGGACGTGTATATTATATATATATATAACCCCCAATCACACAGGACGTGTATATTATATATATATATGACCCCCAATCACACAGGACGTGTATATTATATATATATGACCCCCAATCACACAGGACGTGTATATTATATATATATGACCCCCGATCACACAGGATGTGTATATTATATATATATATATGACCCCCGATCACACAGGACGTGTATATTATATATATATATGACCCCCAATCACACAGGACGTGTATATTATATATATATATATATGACCCCCGATCACACAGGACGTGTATATTATATATATATATGACCCCCAATCACACAGGATGTGTATATTTTATATATATATATATATATATATGACCCCCGATCACACAGGATGTGTATATTATTGTGAGGCAAATCCCGGGATATGAAGATGAATTATGACTCCAGTCATAATCCCTCATCACTCCCTGGCAGTGCCCCCTCCCTTCTTGTTCTCAGTGTTCCACTTACACCTCCATGGCCATGTCCTGTGATATGGAGATGAGGTGGTGTGGGAACAATGGACACAGGATGACTCCCTGCCGTCACCCTGTAGTAGGAGCTGCTATCTAATTAGCAAGGCTCTGGAAGTAGCCAGACAGAACGACTCCAGTAAAAAATGGTTCATATCTCGCAAGCCATATTTCCGATAAATATGGCAACCATAAAAATGGTGTCTCCGCATGCGGACGATGCCGGCACACCCTTTTTATGGGAGCAGGACATTGGGAAATGCCCCAGGCGTGATATCAGCCAATGGGGAACTGGCAGACAGGTCATGAGTCCCCTCGTTCTGTAGCTAAATTCATAACTGTCACAATGAGAGCATTGGCGTCCGCCTACGACGCTCCCAGGCAAAGTTATGGCCAATATCCCCTTTGCTGGATAATTCTGATCCATGCAGGGGGAGTGGCAGTGCTTCCCTGTGAGGTCACTAAGGTAGGAGGGGACCTGGATCTGCCCAGGTTGATAACCCTACTTCGGCCATTTTCCAGCGTTCTTTCGCTGGGGGCACGTGTAGGAAACATCTGTGGGAGTTCCTGGAAACCTGGTCTACAGCGCCCCCCTGTGGCCAGACGCACAAGGTAACTGATTGAATTGCATACCTGTTGTAAACCATGCTTTATCTGTAACTGTACTCTGACATATGTATATTCCGTAGATTCCCTATTGTATATATTGTAGTTTCTAGTGTGCTTTAGGCTGATTAAATTATATAATTAATCTTGGGCTGTTCTGTTATCTCGATCTTGAATCCCACGTCTGTGTGTTCGGCTAATAGTTACCGTAAATCGGTTGGTGGCAGCGAATTGTGCCAAGGATTATTGTGGGGAGGCCAGTGAGATTCGGGGAGATTTTATATATTCCGCCCGCGGAGGTCGGGGAATATATACCCTACTCTCACCGGGGACCCTTCAATAATCGGCATAAGTAGTATAGCGGCCTCCTTGCTTATTGTCGGGCAATTCCATAATTGGCCTGACTATAAGAGGGGCGCTAGAGAGCGCGTCACGTGCTCTGTCTGTCGGTCGGGAGGTATAAAGGAGGGGTGACCCCCACTTGTTACCCCCCGATTGTGACGTACTGGTAGCCAGCGCGGGGGATTTCTGAGTGACCCCTCCGGTGGTTTGTGACATATTGGTGGCATAGCGGTGGGATCGAGATAATAGTGTGTGTGAGTGTGAGACCCATACTCCCAGACACTAAAGACTGCCTGCAGCAGCTGTGGCTGCTGGGGTCTTCAGACTAGCTCAACACTAGAGTGTCAGAGTGCAGATACTGTAAGGTGTGTGGAGGCATCAGGTGTCAGTTCTGTGTCAGTGACCAAAAGTCTGCAAGAATGGCTGATGGCACCAGGAGCAGAGCTATGCAACTGGCCAATGCTAAGGCAGGAGCCGAAGAGAGGGAGGACGGTGCTGTGGACAGTAATGAGGAGGTTGCCCACGAGTCCTCCAGGAGCTCGACGCCAGAGAACAGCTCTGCAGAGGACATTGCACAACCTGGCACTGCTGGACAAGATGAGGAGCAGCTCACCCAAGGGTCCTCAACGAGCCAGATGCCAGCCCTCCGCTCTGAAAGGGACAGTGAATCGCCTAGCTCTGCAGCGTGCCGCAGATCACCACGTGCCATTCCACCGAGCCTGGGAGGCTCGGATAGCCTTCTTCAAATGGCTATGGCCCTTCTCCAGGCTGGAGACCAGAAGGGCTACAAGGAACTCCTGGCAGAGCGCAGGGCAGAGCGGCAGGCAGCGCGTGACGCTGAGGCTGCGGAGCGGCACGCAGAGCGTGAGGCTGCGGAGCGAGAGCGGCAGGCAGCGCGTGAAGAGCGAGAGCGAGAGCGACAGGCAGACCGTGACTACCAGCTGCAGCTAGCTCAGCTCCGGCCCTCATCAGCCACACGTGACCTTCGAGACACCAAACTTCCAAAGGTCCGTGTTGAGGACTTCCCAGTGCTGGAGAAGGATGGAGACTTGGACTCTTTCTTGACTGCTTTTGAACGGACTTGCTTGCAGCACCATCTGGACAAGGACCAGTGGGCCAAATACCTGACCCCCCGTTTAAGGGGTAAGGCCCTGGATATCCTTGGGGACTTGCCTGCTGAGGCAGATCAGGGCTACGACACCATCAAGCGGGCCCTGATCCAACAGTACAACCTCACTCCAGAGTCCTACCGCAAGAAGTTCCGGAGCCTACAGAAGGGACCAAAGGACTCCTGGGCTGACCACCGGCGGGCACTTGCCCGAGCTGCCGACCACTGGACCCAAGGCCTGCAGCTTTCCACCGGACCGGAGATCCTGGACTTGTTCATCACGGAGCAACTCTTGTGGAACTGCCCTGAGGATCTCCGCCAGTTCATCCGAGACCAGAAGCCAAAGGGGTCCACGGCTACAGCTGCCCTTGCCGATGACTACACCAACAACCGGGCTCCTGAAGCCAGGAGAGCAGCCACCAGCAGCACCTGGAGAGGGGGTAAGATGAATTCTGCGACTGCCCCACCTGCCCCTAGACTGCAGGGGGTGTCCCCCTCAACTCCCCTCTCCAGGCCCGTGGCGGAACCAAGACGGTGCCACCAGTGCAACCTACCTGGACACTTCAAGGCCATGTGCCCTCAGCGTCCCAAGGCCCCGGCTCCGTCCCCGTCCCAAGGGCCGCCCAAGGTGTATTGTGTGGGTGGGGGTGGTGGTAGGTCCCTGGACAGCTTCCAACCTGTCACCGTCGGCCGGTCTGTGACCATAGGACTGCGAGACAGCGCCTCGGAGGTGACTCTGGTGCGGCCTGAGATGGTGTCCCCCCAAGACTTGATCCCTGGAAAAACCCTCGCTGTCTCCGGGATTGGAGGCACTGACCCGGCGCTGCCTGTTGCTGACATTTATGTGGACTGGGGCGCAGGGCGAGGGGTGAGGGAGGTGGGGGTAACTGATCGGATCCCTGCAAACGTGCTACTTGGGACAGATTTGGGGCAGATAACCTCCCAGTTTGGGCCCCAACCAAGGGCTGAACCTTCAGCCAGTACTGACATGCCTCCGGACAATGTTAATGTGTTATCTATGAATGATGTAAGGGAGGAGGGAGTGAACTCTGATATTTCTGCTTGCATAGACACCATAGACACACACTCAGCTGCAGCTGTGACAGGGGAGGGGGTCAGAGAAAGGTGTGACAATGCCTCTACAAGTAACCAGCCTGTGAGCTGGGATCTGTTGCCCTCTGCAGGGATAAGCAGAGAGCAGGGTGCTGCAGGGGGAGGACCAGTGTGTGGGGTGGGGGCTACCACAGCAAATGTGGGGTCCCCAGAGATTTCACAGCGGGGTTCTGTTGCTGCAGGAGGGGAACAGGCAGGTGAGATTGGGGCCGGTCCAGGAGCGGAAGTGCTCCCAGGTAAGATCTCGGTGCATGGTTCCCCCACAACCGGGGTGTCAGGAAGCCAGGTAGGTCTGCCTGAACCGGCGACTTGGTCAGGAACGGAGGAGGAGCAGGCACGACCCACGGTCGCAGCGGCTGTGGCCGCTGTCACCCGCAGTGGGAGTGCTGGAAGCCAAGGGGCCTCCCGGAGGTCCGATAGCTCTTCCCCTTCTGACCAAGTGGCAGCCGAGTCAGGTGGAGGCCAGGACACAGGTCCCGGGGTACTGACTGAAGATGTGACAGTCTCGTCGATTCTGGCCACATCTAGTCAGGGGTTTCAGGCAGCGTTAGAAGCTGACGACAGCCTGAAAGCTCTTAAGGAGCAGGCGGCACAGCCTCCCTCGGACTCGGACCCGGAGCGAGTGGTCTGGGACCAAGGACGGCTGTACCGGGCCACGGTCCAGCAGGGTTCACCGGAGGCGTGGCCCAGGGACCGACAGTTGGTGGTACCCTATCCGTTCCGGACGGAGTTGTTGCGGATCGCACATGAGATTCCGATGGCCGGACACCTAGGGATCGCTAAGACCAAGGCCAGGTTAAACCAGCATTTCTACTGGCCAAAAATGGGGGCCGATGTGGCTGCCTACTGCCGTTCGTGTGAAACCTGTCAGAGAGTGGGGAAGGCGGGGCCACGCCCCAAAGCCCCACTGGTATCTCTGCCAATCATCGATGAGCCTTTCAGGAGGGTGGCTGTGGATCTGGTCGGCCCGCTGGCCATCCCCAGCAGCTCCGGGAAACGCTTCATACTGACGGTAGTGGACTATGCCACCCGGTACCCAGAAGCAGTGGCCTTGTCGTCCATTCGGGCTGACAAGGTGGCCACCGCATTGCTGGAGATTTTCTCCCGAGTGGGTTTTCCCCAGGAAATGCTCACTGACCGGGGGACCCAATTCATGTCCCAGCTGATGGAGGCCCTCTGTAAGCAAGTCCAGGTGCGACATCTGGTGGCCAGCCCGTACCATCCACAGACTAATGGCCTGTGCGAGCGGTTCAATGGCACCTTAAAGCAGATGCTTAAGATGTTGGTCGACTCCCATGGGCGTGACTGGGAGCGGTATCTCCCACACCTGTTATTTGCTTACCGGGAGGTTCCACAGGCCTCCACAGGATTCTCACCGTTTGAGCTCCTGTACGGGCGACGTGTGCGGGGCCCCCTGGCTCTGGTGAAAGAGGCTTGGGAAGGGGATTTGGCCACCCCTGGAGTGTCGGTTATCGAGTATGTCATGCGCTTCCGGGACAAAATGCAGGCCTTGACGCAACTGGTACACGACAATATGGCTCAAGCCCAGGCCGATCAGAAGCGTTGGTACGACCAGAACGCTTGTGAGAGGACCTACCAAGTGGGTCAAAAGGTGTGGGTACTGGTCCCCGTACCACAGGACAAGCTTCAGGCAGCCTGGGAAGGCCCATACCTCGTGTACCAGCAGCTCAACCCTGTGACGTACCTGGTCACCCTGGACCCTGCCCGTGGAAGGCGGAAGCCCTTCCATGTGAACATGATGAAGGCACATCATGAGCGGGAGGCATGTGCGCTCCCCGTGTGCAACCTGCCCGAGGAGGGAGAAGCGGAAACCCTCTTGGATATGCTAGCCCAGGTTAGGGCAGGCGGATCCATTGAGGATGTGGAGGTTGGCCACCAGCTCTTGGAGGACCAACGGTCCCAGCTGTGGGCCACCCTACACCCCTTCCGGGGGTTGTTTACCAACCAGCCCGGAAGGACTGACTTGGCTGTCCATTACGTGGACACTGGGGATCATCCCCCGATCCGGCGTTCAGCATATCGGGTCTCCCTGGAGGTGCAGCAACACATGCGCCAGGAGATTGACGAGATGCTGAAGCTGGGGGTGATCCAGGCATACAACAGCGCTTGGGCCTCGCCTGTAGTCCTCGTCCCTAAGAAGGACCGAACCACTCGGTTCTGCGTGGACTACAGGGGGCTCAATGCTGTCACGGTCGCCGATGCGTACCCAATGCCACGCATCGATGACCTGCTCGATCAGTTGGCCGGGGCTCAGTACCTGACCATCATGGACCTGAGCCGGGGATATTGGCAGATCCCCCTGACTCGCAAGGCCAGGGAACGCTCTGCCTTTATTACCCCATTTGGACTGTACGAGTCCACGGTGATGCCATTCGGGATGAGGAATGCCCCTGCCACTTTCCAGCGGATGGTCAACACCCTGCTCAAGGGACTTGAAGGGTACGCGGCCGCGTACCTGGATGACATTGCCGTCTTCAGTCCCACCTGGGAGGACCACCTAGAGCATCTAGCACAGGTGCTCAGGCGGATCCACCGGGCAGGTTTGACCATCAAGCCGGGAAAGTGTCAGCTGGCCATGAGCGAGGTCCAGTACCTCGGTCACCGGGTAGGCGGGAGAACACTGAAGCCCGAGCCTGAGAAAGTGGAGGCCATCGCATCCTGGCCCACCCCCAGGACCAAGAAGCAGGTGATGTCCTTCTTGGGGACCGCCGGGTACTATAGGAGGTTTGTTCCACGCTATAGTAGCCTGGCAAAGCCCTTGACGGACCTCACCAAGAAGAAGCTGCCCTCTGCAGTCGATTGGACAATGGACTGCGAGACAGCCTTCCAGGCCCTAAAGGACGCCCTGTCCAGCCCGCCCGTGCTACAGGCAGCCGACTTCACGCGGCCGTTTGTAGTACAGACCGACGCCAGTGACTTCGGCCTCGGTGCGGTGCTCAGCCAGGTGGACTCTGCGAGCCAAGAGCACCCAGTCTTGTACCTGAGCAGGAAGCTGTTACCAAGGGAAGTTGCCTATTCCACGATGGAGAAGGAGTGCCTGGCCATAGTGTGGGCCCTGCAGCGTCTGCAACCCTATCTATACGGGCGCCACTTCATCGTGGAGACGGACCACAATCCCCTCAGCTGGTTGCACACCGTCTCTGGGACGAATGGGCGATTGTTGCGATGGAGCCTTGCGCTCCAGCAATACAACTTCACCATTCGCCACAAAAGGGGCCGTGACCACGGTAACGCAGACGGGCTGTCCCGACAAGGAGAGGTCGCGGACGGGCGCACGGGGGAACACCGGAGTGTGCTGCCCCCTAGCGCCCTCAAAAGGGGGGAGGTGTGAGGCAAATCCCGGGATATGAAGATGAATTATGACTCCAGTCATAATCCCTCATCACTCCCTGGCAGTGCCCCCTCCCTTCTTGTTCTCAGTGTTCCACTTACACCTCCATGGCCATGTCCTGTGATATGGAGATGAGGTGGTGTGGGAACAATGGACACAGGATGACTCCCTGCCGTCACCCTGTAACAAGAGTTGTATCTCATTAGCAAGGCTATGGAACTAGCTAGACAGAACGACTCCAGTAAAAAATGGTTCATATCTCGCAAGCCATATTTCCGATAAATATGGCAACCATAAAAATGGTGTCTCCGCATGCGGACGATGCCGGCACACCCTTTTTATGGGAGCAGGACATTGGGAAATGCCCCAGGCGTGATATCAGCCAATGGGGAACTGGCAGACAGGTCATGAGTCCCCTCGTTCTGTAGCTAAATTCATAACTGTCACAATGAGAGCATTGGCGTCCGCCTACGACGCTCCCAGGCAAAGTTATGGCCAATATCCCCTTTGCTGGATAATTCTGATCCATGCAGGGGGAGTGGCAGTGCTTCCCTGTGAGGTCACTAAGGTAGGAGGGGACCTGGATCTGCCCAGGTTGATAACCCTACTTCGGCCATTTTCCAGCGTTCTTTCGCTGGGGGCACGTGTAGGAAACATCTGTGGGAGTTCCTGGAAACCTGGGTACAGCGCCCCCCTGTGGCCAGACGCACAAGGTAACTGATTGAATTGCATACCTGTTGTAAACCATGCTTTATCTGTAACTGTACTCTGACATATGTATATTCTGTAGATTCCCTATTGTATATATTGTAGTTTCTAGTGTGCTTTAGGCTGATTAAATTATATAATTAATCTTGGGCTGTTCTGTTATCTCGATCTTGAATCCCACGTCCGTGTGTTCGGCTAATAGTTACCGTAAATCGGTTGGTGGCAGCGAATTGTGCCAAGGATTATTGTGGGGAGGCCAGTGAGATTCGGGGAGATTTTATATATTCCGCCCGCGGAGGTCGGGGGAATATATACCCTACTCTCACCGGGGACCCTTCAATAATCGGCATAAGTAGTATAGCGGCCTCCTTGCTTATTGTCGGGCAATTCCATAATTGGCCTGACTATAAGAGGGGCGCTAGAGAGCGCGTCACGTGCTCTGTCTGTCGGTCGGGAGGTATAAAGGAGGGGTGACCCCCACTTGTTACCCCCCGATTGTGACGTACTGGTAGCCAGCGCGGGGGATTTCTGAGTGACCCCTCCGGTGGTTTGTGACAATTATATATATATATATATAACCCCCGATCACACAGGACGTGTATATTATATATATATATATATATATAACCCCCGATCACACAGGACGTGTATATTATATATATGACCCCCCGATCACACAGGACGTGTATATTATATATATATGACCCCGATCACACAGGACGTGTATATTATATATATATGACCCCCGATCACACAGGACGTGTATATTATATATATATGACTCCCGATCACACAGGACGTGTATATTATATATATATATATATATATGACCCCCGATCACACAGGACGTGTATATTATATATATATGACCCCCGATCACACAGGACGTGTATATTATTATATATATATGACCCCCGATCACACAGGACTTGTATATTATATATATGACCCCCGATCACACAGGACGTGTATATTATATATATATATGACCCCCGATCACACAGGACGTGTATATTATATATATGACCCCCGATCACACAGGACGTGTATATTATATATATATATAACCCCCAATCACACAGGACGTGTATATTATATATATATATGACCCCCGATCACACAGGACGTGTATATTATATATATATATAACCCCCAATCACACAGGACGTGTATATTATATATATATATAACCCCCAATCACACAGGACGTGTATATTATATATATATGACCCCCGATCACACAGGACGTGTATATTATATATATATATATATATATATATATATGACCCCCGATCACACAGGACGTGTATATTATATATATATATGACCCCCCAATCACACAGGACGTGTATATTATATATATATATGACCCCCCAATCACACAGGACGTGTATATTATATATATGACCCCCCAATCACACAGGACGTGTATATTATATATATGACCCCCGATCACACAGGACGTGTATATTATATATATATGACCCCCGATCACACAGGACGTGTATATTATATATATATGACCCCCGATCACACAGGACGTGTATATTATATATATATGACCCCCAATCACACAGGACGTGTATATTATATATATATATGACCCCCAATCACACAGGACGTGTATATTATATATATATGACCCCCAATCACACAGGACGTGTATATTATATATATATATGACCCCCGATCACACAGGACGTGTATATTATATATATATATATATATATATATATATATGACCTCCGATCACACAGGACGTGTATATTATATATATATATATATGACCCCCGATCACACAGGACGTGTATATTATATATATATGACCCCCGATCACACAGGACGTGTATATTATATATATATGACCCCCGATCACACAGGACGTGTATATTATATATATATATGACCCCCGATCACACAGGACGTGTATATTATATATATATATGACCCCCGATCACACAGGACGTGTATATTATATATATATGACCCCCGATCACACAGGACATGTATATTATATATATATGACCCCGATCACACAGGACGTGTATATTATATATATATGACCCCCGATCACACAGGACGTGTATATTATATATATATGACCCCCAATCACACAGGACGTGTATATTATATATATGACCCCCCGATCACACAGGACGTGTATATTATATATATATGACCCCCGATCACACAGGACGTGTATATTATATATATATATGACCCCCGATCACACAGGACGTGTATATTATATATATGACCCCCGATCACACAGGACGTGTATATTATATATATATGACCCCGATCACACAGGACGTGTATATTATATATATATATATGACCCCCGATCACAAAGGACGTGTATATTATATATATATATATGACCCCCGATCACACAGGACGTGTATATTATATATATATATATATGACCCCGATCACACAGGACGTGTATATTATATATATGACCCCCCGATCACACAGGACGTGTATATTATATATATATGACCCCCGATCACACAGGACGTGTATATTATATATATATGACCCCGATCACACAGGACGTGTATATTATATATACATGACCCCCGATCACACAGGACGTGTATATTATATATATATATATGACCCCCGATCACACAGGACGTGTATATTATATATATATATATGACCCCCGATCACACAGGACGTGTATATTATATATATATATATATGACCCCCAATCACACAGGACGTGTATATTATATATATATATATATGACCCCCGATCACACAGGATGTGTATATTATATATATATGACCCCCGATCACACAGGACGTGTATATTATATATATATGACCCCCGATCACACAGGACGTGTATATTATATATATATATGACCCCCGATCACACAGGACGTGTATATTATATATATATGACCCCCGATCACACAGGACGTGTATATTATATATATATGACCCCCGATCACACAGGACGTGTATATTATATATATATGACCCCCGATCACACAGGACGTGTATATTATATATATATGACCCCGATCACACAGGACGTGTATATTATATATATATAACCCCCGATCACACAGGACGTGTATATTATATATATATGACCCCCAATCACACAGGACGTGTATATTATATATATGACCCCCCGATCACACAGGACGTGTATATTATATATATATGACCCCCGATCACACAGGACGTGTATATTATATATATATATATATGACCCCCGATCACACAGGACGTGTATATTATATATATGACCCCCGATCACACAGGACGTGTATATTATATATATATGACCCCGATCACACAGGACGTGTATATTATATATATATATATGACCCCCGATCACACAGGACGTGTATATTATATATATATATATATATGACCCCCGATCACACAGGACGTGTATATTATATATATATGACCCCCGATCACACAGGACGTGCATATTATATATATATATGACCCCAATCACACAGGACGTGTATATTATATATATATATGACCCCCGATCACACAGGACGTGTATATTATATATATATGACCCCGATCACACAGGACGTGTATATTATATATATATATGACCCCCAATCACACAGGACGTGTATATTATATATATATATGACCCCCAATCACACAGGACGTGTATATTATATATATATATGACCCCCAATCACACAGGACGTGTATATTATATATATATGACCCCCGATCACACAGGACGTGTATATTATATATATATGACCCCCAATCACACAGGACGTGTATATTATATATATATATAACCCCCGATCACACAGGACGTGTATATTATATATATATGACCCCCGATCACACAGGACGTGTATATTATATATATATGACCCCGATCACACAGGACGTGTATATTATATATATATATGACCCCCGATCACACAGGACGTGTATATTATATATATATATATATATGACCCCCGATCACACAGGACATGTATATTATATATATATGACCCCCGATCACACAGGACGTGTATATTATATATATATATGACCCCCGATCACACAGGACATGTATATTATATATATATGACCCCCGATCACACAGGACGTGTATATTATATATATATGACCCCCGATCACACAGGACGTGTATATTATATATATATGACCCCCGATCACACAGGACGTGTATATTATATATATATATATGACCCCCGATCACACAGGACGTGTATATTATATATATATATGACCCCCCGATCACACAGGACGTGTATATTATATATATATATATATATATATGACCCCCGATCACACAGGACGTGTATATTATATATATATGACCCCCGATCACACAGGACATGTATATTATATATATATATATATATATGACCCCCGATCACACAGGACGTGTATATTATATATATATGACCCCCGATCACACAGGACATGTATATTATATATATATATGACCCCCGATCACACAGGACGTGTATATTATATATATATATGACCCCCGATCACACAGGACGTGTATATTATATATATATGACCCCCGATCACACAGGACGTGTATATTATATATATATATATATATGACCCCCGATCACACAGGACGTGTATATTATATATATATATGACCCCCAATCACACAGGACGTGTATATTATATATATATATATATGACCCCCGATCACACAGGACGTGTATATTATATATATATGACCCCCGATCACACAGGACGTGTATATTATATATATATATATATATATGACCCCCGATCACACAGGACGTGTATATTATATATATATGACCCCCGATCACACAGGACATGTATATTATATATATATATGACCCCCGATCACACAGGACGTGTATATTATATATATATATGACCCCCGATCACACAGGACGTGTATATTATATATATATGACCCCCGATCACACAGGACGTGTATATTATATATATATATGACCCCCGATCACACAGGACGTGTATATTATATATATATATGACCCCCAATCACACAGGACGTGTATATTATATATATATATAACCCCCGATCACACAGGACGTGTATATTATATATATATGACCCCCGATCACACAGGACGTGTATATTATATAAATATGACCCCGATCACACAGGACGTGTATATTATATATATATGACCCCCGATCACACAGGACGTGTATATTATATATATATATATATGACCCCCGATCACACAGGACGTGTATATTATATATATATATGACCCCCGATCACACAGGACGTGTATATTATATATATATGACCCCCGATCACACAGGACGTGTATATTATATATATATATATGACCCCCGATCACACAGGACGTGTATATTATATATATATATATGACCCCCGATCACACAGGACATGTATATTATATATATATGACCCCCGATCACACAGGACGTGTATATTATATATATATGACCCCCGATCACACAGGACGTGTATATTATATATATATATGACCCCCGATCACACAGGACATGTATATTATATATATATGACCCCCGATCACACAGGACGTGTATATTATATATATATGACCCCCGATCACACAGGACGTGTATATTATATATATATATGACCCCCGATCACACAGGACGTGTATATTACATATATATGACCCCCGATCACACAGGACGTGTATATTATATATATATGACCCCCGATCACACACGACGTGTATATTATATATATATGACCCCCAATCACACAGGACGTGTATATTATATATATATGACCCCCAATCACACAGGACGTGTATATTATGAAGGGAATTTTGTTACTTACCGTAAATTCCTTTTCTTCTAGCTCTTATTGGGAGACCCAGACGATTGGGGTATAGCTACTGCCCTCTGGAGGCCACACAAAGCACTACATTAAAAGTGCAAGGCCCCTCCCCCTCTGGCTATACCCCCCCCCGTGGTATCACGGGTTCTCCAGTTTTAGTGCCAAAGCAAGAAGGAGGAAGCCAATAACTGGTTTAAACAAATTAACTCCGAATAACATCGGAGAACTGAAAAACCGTTCAACATGAACAACATGTGTACCCGCAAACAACAAAAAAACATCCCGAAGGACAACAGGGCGGGTGCTGGGTCTCCCAATAAGAGCTAGAAGAAAAGGAATTTACGGTAAGTAACAAAATTCCCTTCTTCTTCAGCGCTCTATTGGGAGACCCAGACGATTGGGACGTCCAAAAGCTGTCCCTGGGTGGGTAAAGAAATACCTCATGTTAGAGCTGCAAAACAGCCCTCCCCTACGGGGATGTCACTGCCGCCTGCAGGACTCTTCTACCTAAGCTGGCATCCGCCGAAGCATAGGTATGCACCTGATAATGCTTGGTGAAAGTGTGCAGACTGGACCAGGTAGCTGCCTGGCACACCTGTTGAGCCGAAGCCTGGTGACGTAATGCCCAGGACGCACCCACGGCTCTGGTTGAGTGGGCTTTTAGCCCTGAAGGAACCGGAAGCCCCGCAGAACGGTAGGCCTCTAGAATTGGTTCTTTGATCCATCGAGCCAGGGTGGCTTTAGAAGCCTGCAACCCCTTGCGCGGACCAGCGACAAGGACAAAAAGTGCATCGGCACGGCGCATGGGCGCCGTGCGGGAAATGTAGATTCTGAGTGCTCTCACCAGATCTAGAAAACGTAAGTCCTTTTCATACCGGTGAACCGGATGAGGACAAAAAGAAGGCAAGGATATATCCTGATTAAGATGAAAAGAGGATACGACCTTAGGGAGAAACTCCGGAATAGGGCGCAGCACTACCTTGTCCTGGTGGAACACCAGGAAGGGAGCCTTGGATGACAGAGCTGCCAGCTCAGACACTCGCCGAAGCGATGTGATCGCAACAAGAAACGCCACTTTCTGTGACAGCCGAGAAAAGGAAACTTCCTTCAGAGGCTCGAAGGGCGGCTTCTGGAGAGCAACTAGTACCCTGTTCAGATCCCATGGATCTAACGGCCGCTTGTACGGGGGCACAATATGACAGACCCCCTGCAGGAACGTGCGCACCTTAGAAAGACGTGCTAGACGCTTCTGAAAAAACACGGATAGTGCCGAAACTTGCCCTTTAAGGGAGCTGAGCGACAAGCCCTTTTCTAACCCCGATTGCAGAAAGGAAAGAAACTTGGGCAATGCAAATGGCCAGGGAGACACTCCCTGAGCAGAGCACCAGGACAAGAAAATCTTCCACGTTCTGTGGTAGATCTTAGCCGAATTCGACTTTCTAGCTTGTCTCATTGTGGCAACGACTCCTTGAGATAATCCTGCAGATGCTAGGATCCAGGACTCAATGGCCACACAGTCAGGTTCAGGGCCGCAGAATTCTGATGGAAAAACGGCCCTTGGGACAGTAAGTCTGGTCGGTCTGGCAGTGACCACGGTCGACCGATCGTGAGATGCCACAGATCCGGATACCACGACCTCCTCGGCCAGTCTGGAGCGACGAGTATGATGCGGCTGCACTCGGATCTGATCTTGCGTAGCACTCTGGGCAAGAGCGCCAGAGGCGGAAACACGTATGGGAGCTGAAACTGCGACCAATCTTGAACCAAGGCGTCTGCCGCCAGAGCTCTTTGATCGCGCGACCTCGCCATGAATGCCGGGACCTTGTTGTTGTGCCGGGATGCCATTAGGTCGACGTCCGGCACTCCCCAGCGGCGACAGATTTCCTGAAACACGTCCGGGTGAAGGGACCATTCCCCTGCGTCCATGCCCTGGCGACTGAGGAAGTCTGCTTCCCAGTTTTCTACGCCTGGGATGTGAACCGCGGATATGGTGGATGCTCTGTCCTCCACCCACATTAGAATGCGCCGGACTTCTTGGAAGGCTTGCCGACTGCGCGTCCCTCCTTGGTGGTTGATGTATGCCACCGCTGTGGAGTTGTCCGATTGGATTCGGATCTGCTTTCCTTCCAGCCACTGTTGGAAGGCCAGTAGAGCAAGATACACTGCTCTGATCTCCAGAACATTGATCTGAAGGGTGGACTCCTGCGGAGTCCACGTCCCCTGAGCCCTGTGGTGGAGAAATACTGCTCCCCACCCTGACAGACTCGCATCTGTCGTGACTACTGCCCAGGATGGGGGCAGGAAGGATCTTCCCTGAGACAATGAGGTGGGAAGGAGCCACCATTGTAGGGAGTCCTTGGCCGTCTGGGAAAGCGAGACTTTCCTGTCCAGGGACGTTGACTTCCCGTCCCATTGGCGGAGAATGTCCCATTGAAGTGGGCGCAGATGAAACTGCGCAAAGGGAACTGCTTCCATGGCTGCCACCATCTTCCCTAGGAAATGCATGAGGCGCCGCAAGGGATGCAACTGGCCCTGCAGAAGAGATTGCACCCCTGTCTGTAGTGACCGCTGCTTGTTCAGCGGAAGCTTCACTATCGCTGCTAGAGTATGAAACTCCATGCCAAGATACGTTAGTGATTGAGTCGGTGATAGGATCGACTTTGGAAAGTTGATGATCCATCCGAAAGACTGTAGGGTCTCCAGCGTAGCATTCAGGCTGTGCTGACATGCCTCTTGAGAGGGAGCTTTGACCAATAAATCGTCTAGGTAAGGGATCACCGAGTGTCCCTGAGAGTGCAAGACTGCTACCACCGCCGCCATGACCTTGGTGAAGACCCGTGGGCTGTCGCCAGACCAAATGGCAGAGCTACGAACTGAAAATGGTCGTCTCCTATCACAAAACGTAGAGAAAACGTTGATGTTCTGTAGCAATTGGCACGTGGAGATAAGCATCTTTGATGTCTATTGAGGCAAGGAAGTCTCCTCTGGACATTGAGGCAATGACAGAACGCAGGGTTTCCATCCGGAACTTCCTGGCGTGCACATGTTTGTTGAGCCGTTTTAGGTCCAGAACAGGACGGAACGAGCCGTCCTTTTTTGGAACCACAAAGAGATTGGAGTAAAACCCTTGCCCTTGTTCCTGAGGAGGGACTGGGATCACCACTCCTTCCGCTCTTAGGGAGTCCACCGCCTGCAGCAGAGCATCTGCTCGGTCTGGATGTGGGGAGGTTCTGAAGAACCGAGCTGGAGGACGAGAATTGAACTCGATTCTGTACCCGCGAGACACAATGTCCGTCACCCACCGGTCTTTGACCTGTGACATCCAAATGCCGGAAAAGCGGGAGAGCCTGCCCCCGACCGGCGATGCGGAGGGAGGGGGCTGGAAGTCATGAGGTAGCCGCTTTGGAAGTGGTACCTCCATTTGCTTTCTTGGGGCGCGTGTGAGCCCGCCACGAATCTGAGTTTCTTTGCGTCCTCTGAGTCCCTTTGGACGAGGTAAACGGTGTCTTGCCCGAACCTCGAAAGGACTGAAACCTCTGCTGCCACTTTTTCTGCTGAGGATTGGTTGTTCTGGGTTGTGGTAAAGAGGAGTCTTTACCCTTGGACTGCTTAATGATATCAGCCAATGGCTCGCCAAACAGTCTATCTCTAGATAAAGGCAAACTGGTTAAACATTTTTTGGAACCAGCATCTGCTTTCCAGTCCTTTAACCACAAGGCTCTGCGCAAAACTACCGAATTGGCGGACGCCATTGAGGTGCGACTGGTAGATTCTAGGACCGCATTGATAGCGTAAGACGCAAACGCCGACATCTGCGTGGTAAGGTGCGCCACTTGCGGCACTGCTGGATGTATGATAGCATCCACTTTTGCTAAGCCAGCTGAAATAGCCTGGAGTGCCCATACGGCTGCGAATGCCGGAGCAAACGACGCGCCGATAGCTTCATAGACAGATTTTAACCAAAGGTCCATCTGTCTGTCATTGGCATCTTTAAGTGAAGCGCCATCCTCCACTGCAACTATGGACCTAGCTGCGAGTTTGGAAATCGGGGGGTCTACCTTTGGACACGGTGTCCAGCGCTTGACCACCTCAGGGGGGAAAGGGAAACGCGTATCTTTAGATCGTTTAGAGAAACGCCTTTCTGGGTGAGCGTCGTGCTTCTGGATTGATTCTCTGAAGTCAGAGTGATCCAACAAAGCACTCAATTTACGCTTGGGATAAAGGAAACGAAACTTCTCCTGCTCCGCAGCCGCCTCTTCTGCTGAAGGGGCTGGGGGAGAAATATCCAACAGCCTATTGATGGCTGAGATAAGGTCGTTTACCATGGCATCCCCATCAGGGGTATCCAGGTTGAGAGGGGTTCCAGGAATGGATTCCTGATCACTCTCATCAGACACATCACCGGGAGACTGATTGCGCTGAGACCCTGAGCAGTGTGATGACGTCGAGGGTCTTTCCCAGCGAGCTCGCTTAGGGTGGCTGGGGCTATCATCTGAGTCATAATCCTCGGCCTGTGAAGCCGGGGACCCCCCTGTGGGCTGGATTAATTCCAAGTGAGGGGGACCTGAGGACAGAGGCCTCGCCGTGCCCAAAGACTGAGCCCCATGCATAGATTGCAAGGTTTCAAGGATTTTTGCCATAGACACAGACATATTATCAGCAAAAACTGCAAAGTCTGTCCCTGTCACCGGGGCAGGACTTACAGGCGTCTCAGCCTGGGTCACTCTCCCTCCTGACTCCGGCTGGCGAAGCAGCACCGGGTCGGAGCATTGCACACAATGGGAGCCTGCTGGTAGATTAGCCCCACATGCAGCACACGCAGTATACACAGCCCTAGCCTTGGCAGCCTTGCGTTTTGAGGATGACATGTTGCTGCTTCCACAGAGTGATCTGGGATATGCAGCCAGAAGCGACCTTACAGTGCAAGAAATACAATATCTCTATATCTGTACCCAGTACACCGATACACCGTGAGGCACTAGAGGGACCAGCACAGAAAAATCGCTTACCGCCCGCTTAAAAAGCGGGTGTGTGGTCGCCAGATAGCCCCTAGTCCAGGTCTCCCAGAGCCTTGCGTCCTTCCTCCAGCCAGGCATGCATGTAATGGCTGCCGGCGTCCTGAGAGAGAAGGGGGGCGGGCCCTGGGCGTTCCTGGCTAAGAGCGGGAAGCCTGCTTCCCTCTGTGCCTAGTGTGAGGGCTGGAGCATGTAAATCAGGCTCCAGCCCTCGTCGCTGCTAGCGAACAGCGTCTCTCCCCTGCCCTGAATGACAGGGTGGGGGCGGGAACGAATCGGAGCTGCCGGCGTCCTAGGCCCAAAAAGCCGGGGACTCAATTTATAACCGCCGCCGCCGTAAAAGCGCGGACGGCGGATCCCCGGCGCACCACAAGTCACAGCAGCGCCGCCCGGTCCAGAGGGGGTCGGCGCTGCGTTCCCATACACAAACAATCCCCCAGTAATCTGTAGGGACACTAACTCCAACGTTGCGGTCCCCGGCGCACTACAACACCCAGCCAGCCCGGAGTGTGTCTGTGCCTGCCGGGGACACAGAGTACCTGTATGATGCAGGGCCTGTCCCTGATCGTACTCCTGCTCCGTCTCCATCAGGTTCTAATGGGTCTGTGGATGGAGCCCGGCGTCAGAGCTGAGAGGCCGGCAGGATCCCACTTCCACAGAGCCCTACCAGGGGATGTGGAAGGAAAACAGCATGTGAGGCTCCAGCCCTGTACCAGCAATAGGTACCTCAACCTTACAACACCATCCAGGGGTGAGAAGGGAGCATGCTGGGGACACTATATGTGTCCTCTTTTCTTCCATCCGAAACAGTCAGCAGCTACTGCTGACTAAAATCTGTGGAGCTATGCATGGAATGTCTGACCTCCTTCGCACACAAAGCTAAAACTGGAGAACCCGTGATTCCACGGGGGGGGGGGGTAGAGCCAGAGGGGGAGGGGCCTTGCACTTTTAATGTAGTGCTTTGTGTGGCCTCCAGAGGGCAGTAGCTATACCCCAATCGTCTGGGTCTCCCAATAGAGCGCTAAAGAAATATATATATATGACCCCCCGA
>NC_134358.1:579728506-579738506 GCF_048569485.1 Anomaloglossus baeobatrachus | reverse complement strand
CACAGGACGTGTATATTATATATATATGACCCCGATCACACAGGACGTGTATATTATATATATATGACCCCCCGATCACACAGGACGTGTATATTATATATATATGACCCCCGATCACACAGGACGTGTATATTATATATATGACCCCCGATCACACAGGACGTGTATATTATATATATATATAACCCCCGATCACACAGGACGTGTATATTATATATATATAACCCCCGATCACACAGGACGTGTATATTATATATATATAACCCCCGATCACACAGGACGTGTATATTATATATATATATGACCCCCGATCACACAGGACGTGTATATTATATATATATATGACCCCCGATCACACAGGACGTGTATATTATATATATATGACCCCCGATCACACAGGACGTGTATATTATATATATATATGACCCCCAATCACACAGGACGTGTATATTATATATATATGACCCCCGATCACACAGGACGTGTATATTATACTTATATATGACCCCCGATCACAGAGGACGTGTATATTATATATATATATGACCCCGATCACACAGGACGTGTATATTATATATATATATGACCCCCGATCACACAGGACGTGTATATTATATATATATGACCCCGATCACACAGGACGTGTATATTATATATATATATATGACCCCCGATCACACAGGACGTGTATATTATATATATATGACCCCCGATCACACAGGACGTGTATATTATATATATATATATATATATGACCCCCGATCACACAGGACGTGTATATTATATATAGGACCCCCCGATCACACAGGACGTGCATATTATATATATATGACCCCGATCACACAGGACGTGTATATTATATATATATATGACCCCCGATCACACAGGACGTGTATATTATATATATATGACCCCGATCACACAGGACGTGTATATTATATATATATATGACCCCGATCACACAGGACGTGTATATTATATATATATATATGACCCCCGATCACACAGGACGTGTATATTATATATATATATATGACCCCCGATCACACAGGACGTGTATATTATATATATATATGACCCCCCGATCACACAGGACGTGTATATTATATATATATGACCCCCGATCACACAGGACGTGTATATTATATATATATGACCCCCGATCACACAGGACGTGTATATTATATATATATGACCCCGATCACACAGGACGTGTATATTATATATATATGACCCCCCGATCACACAGGACGTGTATATTATATATATATGACCCCCGATCACACAGGACGTGTATATTATATATATATAACCCCCGATCACACAGGACGTGTATATTATATATATATAACCCCCGATCACACAGGACGTGTATATTATATATATATATGACCCCCGATCACACAGGACGTGTATATTATATATATATGACCCCCGATCACACAGGACGTGTATATTATATATATATGACCCCCGATCACACAGGACGTGTATATTATATATATGACCCCCGATCACACAGGACGTGTATATTATATATATATATGACCCCCCGATCACACAGGACGTGTATATTATATATATATGACCCCCGATCACACAGGACGTGTATATTATATATATATGACCCCGATCACACAGGACGTGTATATTATATATATATGACCCCCGATCACACAGGACGTGTATATTATATATATATGACCCCCGATCACACAGGACGTGTATATTATATATATATATATGACCCCCCGATCACACAGGACGTGTATATTATATATATATGACCCCCGATCACACAGGACGTGTATATTATATATATATGACCCCGATCACACAGGACGTGTATATTATATATATATGACCCCCGATCACACAGGACGTGTATATTATATATATATGACCCCCGATCACACAGGACGTGTATATTATATATATATGACCCCCGATCACACAGGACGTGTATATTATATATATATGACCCCCGATCACACAGGACGTGTATATTATATATATATGACCCCCGATCACACAGGACGTGTATATTATATATATATATAACCCCCGATCACACAGGACGTGTATATTATATATATATAACCCCCGATCACACAGGACGTGTATATTATATATATATATAACCCCCGATCACACAGGACGTGTATATTATATATATATATGACCCCCGATCACACAGGACGTGTATATTATATATATATATGACCCCCGATCACACAGGACGTGTATATTATATATATATGACCCCCGATCACACAGGACGTGTATATTATATATATATATGACCCCCAATCACACAGGACGTGTATATTATATATATATGACCCCCGATCACACAGGACGTGTATATTATATATATATATAACCCCCGATCACACAGGACGTGTATATTATATATATATGACCCCCGATCACACAGGACGTGTATATTATATATATATATATATGACCCCGATCACACAGGACGTGTATATTATATATATGACCCCCCGATCACACAGGACGTGTATATTATATATATATGACCCCCGATCACACAGGACGTGTATATTATATATATATGACCCCCGATCACACAGGACGTGTATATTATATATATATATATATGACCCCGATCACACAGGACGTGTATATTATATATATGACCCCCCGATCACACAGGACGTGTATATTATATATATATGACCCCCGATCACACAGGACGTGTATATTATATATATATGACCCCCGATCACACAGGACGTGTATATTATATATATATGACCCCGATCACACAGGACGTGTATATTATATATATATATAACCCCCGATCACACAGGACGTGTATATTATATATATATGACCCCCGATCACACAGGACGTGTATATTATATATATATGACCCCCGATCACACAGGACGTGTATATTATATATATATGACCCCCGATCACACAGGACGTGTATATTATATATATATATAACCCCCGATCACACAGGACGTGTATATTATATATATATAACCCCCGATCACACAGGACGTGTATATTATATATATATAACCCCCGATCACACAGGACGTGTATATTATATATATATGACCCCGATCACACAGGACGTGTATATTATATATATATATGACCCCCAATCACACAGGACGTGTATATTATATATATATATATATATATATATATATATATATATATATATATATATATATGACCCCCAATCACACAGGACGTGTATATTATATATATATATATATATATATATATATATATATATATATATATATATATATATATATATATATATGACCCCCGATCACACAGGACGTGTATATTATATATATGACCCCCGATCACACAGGACGTGTATATTATATATATATATGACCCCCGATCACACAGGACGTGTATATTATATATATATGACCCCCGATCACACAGGACGTGTATATTATATATATATATGACCCCCAATCACACAGGACGTGTATATTATATATATATGACCCCCGATCACACAGGACGTGTATATTATATATATATATAACCCCCGATCACACAGGACGTGTATATTATATATATATGACCCCCGATCACACAGGACGTGTATATTATATATATATATATATGACCCCGATCACACAGGACGTGTATATTATATATATGACCCCCCGATCACACAGGACGTGTATATTATATATATATGACCCCCGATCACACAGGACGTGTATATTATATATATATGACCCCCGATCACACAGGACGTGTATATTATATATATGACCCCCGATCACACAGGACGTGTATATTATATATATGACCCCCGATCACACAGGACGTGTATATTATATATATATGACCCCCGATCACACAGGACGTGTATATTATATATATATGACCCCCGATCACACAGGACGTGTATATTATATATATATATATATGACCCCGATCACACAGGACGTGTATATTATATATATGACCCCCCGATCACACAGGACGTGTATATTATATATATATGACCCCCGATCACACAGGACGTGTATATTATATATATATGACCCCGATCACACAGGACGTGTATATTATATATATATATGACCCCCCGATCACACAGGACGTGTATATTATATATATATATGACCCCCGATCACACAGGACGTGTATATTATATATATATGACCCCGATCACACAGGACGTGTATATTATATATATATGACCCCGATCACACAGGACGTGTATATTATATATATATATATATGACCCCGATCACACAGGACGTGTATATTATATATATATATGACCCCCGATCACACAGGACGTGTATATTATATATATATATATGACCCCCGATCACACAGGACGTGTATATTATATATATATATGACCCCGATCACACAGGACGTGTATATTATATATATATATGACCCCCGATCACACAGGACGTGTATATTATATATATATATATGACCCCCGATCACACAGGACGTGTATATTATATATATATGACCCCCAATCACACAGGACGTGTATATTATATATATATATAACCCCCGATCACACAGGACGTGTATATTATATATATATGACCCCCGATCACACAGGACGTGTATATTATATAAATATGACCCCGATCACACAGGACGTGTATATTATATATATATGACCCCCGATCACACAGGACGTGTATATTATATATATATATATGACCCCCGATCACACAGGACGTGTATATTATATATATATATGACCCCCGATCACACAGGACGTGTATATTATATATATATATGACCCCCGATCACACAGGACGTGTATATTATATATATATAAATGACCCCCGATCACACAGGACGTGTATATTATATATATATATGACCCCCCAATCACACAGGACGTGTATATTATATATATATAAATGACCCCCGATCACACAGGACGTGTATATTATATATATATATGACCCCCGATCACACAGGACGTGTATATTATATATATATGACCCCGATCACACAGGACATGTATATTATATATATATGACCCCGATCACACAGGACATGTATATTATATATATATGACCCCGATCACACAGGACATGTATATTATATATATATATATTTGGCCCCCGATCACACAGGACGTGTATATTATATATATATATATATGGCCCCCGATCACACAGGACGTGTATATTATATATATATATATATGACCCCCGATCACACAGGACGTGTATATTATATATATATGACCCCCGATCACACAGGACGTGTATATTATATATACCTCACGCACGGCTCTCGGTCTCCGCCGTTTCCTTCTCCGTCCTGTGACCCGGAAGTTCTGGTGACGTCACTTCCCTCAGCTTCTGGAGAGCGGGACGTTTGTGGGCGGAGTTTATAAAGACAAACAGGAAAGAAAAGCCGCCGCCATCTTACTGAAGCCTCGAGCAATCCCCGATGATTCCCGACAGTCAACAACCGTAAAGCGACGGCGAGTCATCATCCAGCGACTGTGTATAGTGTGTGACCTCTCCCGTGTATAGTGTGTGCTCTCCTGTGTATAGTGTGTGACCTCTCCCGTGTATAGTGTGTGACCTCTCCTGTGTATAGTGTGTGACCTCTCCTGTGTATAGTGTGTGACCTCTCCCGTGTATAGTGTGTGACCTCTCCTGTGTATAGTGTGTGACCTCTCCTGTGTATAGTGTGTGACCTCTCCTGTGTATAGTGTGTGACCTCTCCCGTGTATAGTGTGTGATCTCTCCTGTGTATAGTGTGTGCTCTCCTGTGTATAGTGTGTGCTCTCTCCTGTGTATAGTGTGTGATCTCTCCTGTGTATAGTGTGTGACCTCTCCTGTGTATAGTGTGTGATCTCTCCTGTGTATAGTGTGTGATCTCTCCTGTGTATAGTGTGTGATCTCTCCCGTGTATAGTGTGTGACCTCTCCTGTGTATAGTGTGTGATCTCTCCTGTGTATAGTGTGTGACCTCTCCTGTGTATAGTGTGTGATCTCTCCTGTGTATAGTGTGTGACCTCTCCTGTGTATAGTGTGTGATCTCTCCCGTGTATAGTGTGTGCTCTCCTGTGTATAGTGTGTGACCTCTCCCGTGTATAGTGTGTGATCTCTCCCGTGTATAGTGTGTGACCTCTCCCGTGTATAGTGTGTGATCTCTCCCGTGTATAGTGTGTGATCTCTCCCGTGTATAGTGTGTGACCTCTCCCGTGTATAGTGTGTGCTCTCCTGTGTATAGTGTGTGACCTCTCCTGTGTATAGTGTGTGACCTCTCCTGTGTATAGTGTGTGACCTCTCCTGTGTATAGTGTGTGACCTCTCCTGTGTATAGTGTGTGACCTCTCCCGTGTATAGTGTGTGACCTCTCCTGTGTATAGTGTGTGATCTCTCCTGTGTATAGTGTGTGATCTCTCCCGTGTATAGTGTGTGACCTCTCCCGTGTATAGTGTGTGACCTCTCCTGTGTATAGTGTGTGACCTCTCCCGTGTATAGTGTGTGACCTCTCCCGTGTATAGTGTGTGACCTCTCCCGTGTATAGTGTGTGATCTCTCCTGTGTATAGTGTGTGACCTCTCCCGTGTATAGTGTGTGACCTCTCCTGTGTATAGTGTGTGATCTCTCCCGTGTATAGTGTGTGACCTCTCCCGTGTATAGTGTGTGACCTCTCCCGTGTATAGTGTGTGACCTCTCCTGTGTATAGTGTGTGACCTCTCCCGTGTATAGTGTGTGATCTCTCCCGTGTATAGTGTGTGACCTCTCCCGTGTATAGTGTGTGTGACCTCTCCCGTGTATAGTGTGTGTGACCTCTCCCGTGTATAGTGTGTGTGACCTCTCCCGTGTATAGTGTGTGACCTCTCCCGTGTATAGTGTGTGATCTCTCCTGTGTATAGTGTGTGACCTCTCCTGTGTATAGTGTGTGATCTCTCCTGTGTATAGTGTGTGACCTCTCCTGTGTATAGTGTGTGACCTCTCCTGTGTATAGTGTGTGTGACCTCTCCCGTGTATAGTGTGTGTGACCTCTCCCGTGTATAGTGTGTGTGACCTCTCCCGTGTATAGTGTGTGATCTCTCCCGTGTATAGTGTGTGATCTCTCCTGTGTATAATGTGTGATCTCTCCTGTGTATAGTGTGTGACCTCTCCTGTGTATAGTGTGTGACCTCTCCCGTGTATAGTGTGTGACCTCTCCTGTGTATAGTGTGTGACCTCTCCCGTGTATAGTGTGTGACCTCTCCCGTGTATAGTGTGTGACCTCTCCCGTGTATAGTGTGTGACCTCTCCCGTGTATAGTGTGTGTGACCTCTCCTGTGTATAGTGTGTGACCTCTCCTGTGTATAGTGTGTGACCTCTCCCGTGTATAGTGTGTGACTTCTCCCGTGTATAGTGTGTGATCTCTCCTGTGTATAGTGTGTGACCTCTCCTGTGTATAGTGTGTGACCTCTCCCGTGTATAGTGTGTGATCTCTCCTGTGTATAGTGTGTGATCTCTCCTGTGTATAGTGTGTGACCTCTCCCGTGTATAGTGTGTGACCTCTCCTGTGTATAGTGTGTGACCTCTCCTGTGTATAGTGTGTGATCTCTCCCGTGTATAGTGTGTGATCTCTCCCGTGTATAGTGTGTGATCTCTCCTGTGTATAGTGTGTGATCTCTCCCGTGTATAGTGTGTGACCTCTCCCGTGTATAGTGTGTGATCTCTCCTGTGTATAGTGTGTGATCTCTCCTGTGTATAGTGTGTGACCTCTCCTGTGTATAGTGTGTGATCTCTCCTGTGTATAGTGTGTGATCTCTCCCGTGTATAGTGTGTGACCTCTCCCGTGTATAGTGTGTGATCTCTCCCGTGTATAGTGTGTGATCTCTCCTGTGTATAGTGTGTGATCTCTCCTGTGTATAGTGTGTGCTCTCCTGTGTATAGTGTGTGCTCTCCTGTGTATAGTGTGTGCTCTCCTGTGTATAGTGTGATCTCTCCTGTGTATAGTGTGTGACCTCTCCTGTGTATAGTGTGATCTCTCCTGTGTATAGTGTGTGATCTCTCCTGTGTATAGTGTGTGATCTCTCCTGTGTATAGTGTGTGATCTCTCCTGTGTATAGTGTGTGATCTCTCCTGTGTATAGTGTGTGACCTCTCCTGTGTATAGTGTGTGACCTCTCCTGTGTATAGTGTGTGACCTCTCCTGTGTATAGTGTGTGATCTCTCCTGTGTATAGTGTGTGATCTCTCCTGTGTATAGTGTGTGATCTCTCCTGTGTATAGTGTGTGACCTCTCCTGTGTATAGTGTGTGACCTCTCCTGTGTATAGTGTGTGACCTCTCCTGTGTATAGTGTGTGACCTCTCCTGTGTATAGTGTGTGATCTCTCCTGTGTATAGTGTGTGATCTCTCCTGTGTATAGTGTGTGACCTCTCCTGTGTATAGTGTGTGATCTCTCCTGTGTATAGTGTGTGATCTCTCCTGTGTATAGTGTGTGATCTCTCCTGTGTATAGTGTGTGACCTCTCCTGTGTATAGTGTGTGATCTCTCCCGTGTATAGTGTGTGATCTCTCCGTGTATAGTGTGTGATCTCTCCCGTGTATAGTGTGTGACCTCTCCTGTGTATAGTGTGTGACCTCTCCTGTGTATAGTGTGTGACCTCTCCTGTGTATAGTGTGTGATCTCTCCTGTGTATAGTGTGTGACCTCTCCTGTGTATAGTGTGTGATCTCTCCTGTGTATAATGTGTGATCTCTCCTGTGTATAGTGTGTGACCTCTCCCGTGTATAGTGTGTGATCTCTCCCGTGTATAGTGTGTGACCTCTCCTGTGTATAGTGTGTGATCTCTCCTGTGTATAATGTGTGATCTCTCCTGTGTATAGTGTGTGATCTCTCCTGTGTATAGTGTGTGACCTCTCCCGTGTATAGTGTGTGATCTCTCCTGTGTATAGTGTGTGACCTCTCCCGTGTATAGTGTGTGACCTCTCCCGTGTATAGTGTGTGACCTCTCCCGTGTATAGTGTGTGATCTCTCCCGTGTATAGTGTGTGACCTCTCCTGTGTATAGTGTGTGACCTCTCCTGTGTATAATGTGTGACCTCTCCTGTGTATAGTGTGTGACCTCTCCTGTGTATAGTGTGTGACCTCTCCGTGTATAGTGTGTGATCTCTCCCGTGTATAGTGTGTGATCTCTCCCGTGTATAGTGTGTGATCTCTCCCGTGTATAGTGTGTGACCTCTCCTGTGTATAGTGTGTGACCTCTCCTGTGTATAGTGTGTGACCTCTCCTGTGTATAGTGTGTGATCTCTCCTGTGTATAGTGTGTGACCTCTCCTGTGTATAGTGTGTGATCTCTCCTGTGTATAATGTGTGATCTCTCCTGTGTATAGTGTGTGACCTCTCCCGTGTATAGTGTGTGATCTCTCCTGTGTATAGTGTGTGACCTCTCCTGTGTATAGTGTGTGATCTCTCCTGTGTATAATGTGTGATCTCTCCTGTGTATAGTGTGTGATCTCTCCTGTGTATAGTGTGTGACCTCTCCCGTGTATAGTGTGTGATCTCTCCCGTGTATAGTGTGTGACCTCTCCTGTGTATAGTGTGTGACCTCTCCCGTGTATAGTGTGTGACCTCTCCTGTGTATAGTGTGTGACCTCTCCCGTGTATAGTGTGTGACCTCTCCCGTGTATAGTGTGTGACCTCTCCTGTGTATAGTGTGTGACCTCTCCCGTGTATAGTGTGTGACCTCTCCCGTGTATAGTGTGTGACCTCTCCCGTGTATAGTGTGTGACCTCTCCCGTGTATAGTGTGTGACCTCTCCCGTGTATAGTGTGTGACCTCTCCCGTGTATAGTGTGTGACCTCTCCCGTGTATAGTGTGTGACCTCTCCCTGTGTATAGTGTGTGATCTCTCCTGTGTATAGTGTGTGATCTCTCCTGTGTATAGTGTGTGACCTCTCCTGTGTATAGTGTGTGACCTCTCCTGTGTATAGTGTGTGACCTCTCCCGTGTATAGTGTGTGACCTCTCCTGTGTATAG